>NC_069502.1:72553691-72648691 GCF_027579735.1 Bombina bombina
GTACGTATGTATGTGTGTGTATGTAACTGTATGTATGTGTGTGTGTGCGTATGTACGTATGTATGTGTGTGTATGTAACTGTATGTAGGTGTGTGTATATAACTGTATGTATGTGTGTATGTAACTGTATGTATGTGTGTGTATATAACTGTATGTATGTGTGTGTATGTAACTGTATGTATGTGTGTGTATGTAACTGTATGTATGTGTGTGTATATAACTGTATGTATGTGTGTATGTAACTGTATATATGTGTGTGTATGTAACTGTATGTATGTGTGTGTGTGCATATGTACGTATGTATGTGTGTGTATGTAACTGTATGTATGTGTGTGTGTCTATTACTATTATATGAGTGTGTGTGTGTACGCATGTGTGTGTATGTAACTGTATGTATGTGTGTGTGTCTAGTACTATTATATGAGTGTGTGTGTGTGTGTGTGTACGCATGTGTGTGTATGTAACTGTATGTATGTGTGTGTGTCTATTATATGAGTGTGTGTGTACGTATGTGTCAGTATGTAACTGTATGTATGTGTGTGTGTCTATTACTATTATATGAGTGTGTGTGTACGTATGTGTGTGTATGTAACTGTATGTATGTGTGTGTATGTAACTGTATGTATGTGTGTGTATGTAACTGTATGTATGTGTGTGTGTGCGTATGTACGTATGTATGTGTGTGCATGTAACTGTATGTATGTGTGTGTGTGCATATGTACGTATGTGTGTGTGTGTATGTAACTGTATGTATGTGTGTGTGTGCGTATATATGTATGTATGTATGTGTGTGTATGTAACTGTATGTATGTGTGTGTGTGCGTATGTACGTATGTATGTGTGTGTATGTAACTGTATGTATGTGAGTGTGTGCGTATGTACGTATGTATGTGTGTGTATGTAACTGTATGTATGTGTGTGTGCGTATGTACATATGTATGCGTGTGTATGTAACTGTATGTGTGTGTGTATGTATGTGTTTGTATGTAACTGTATGTATGTGTGTGTGTGCGTATGTACGTATGTATGTGTGTGTATGTAACTGTATGTATGTGTGTGTGTGCGTATGTACATATGTATGTGTGTGTATGTAACTGTATGTATGTGTGTGTGTGTGTATGTACGTATGTATGTGTGTGTATGTAACTGTATGTATGTGTGTGTGTGCGTATGTACGTATGTATGTGTGTGTATGTAACTGTATGTATGTGTGTGTGTGCAAATGTACGTATGTATGTGTGTGTATGTAACTGTATGTATGTGTGTGTGTGCGTATGTACGTATGTATGTGTATGTAACTGTATGCATGTGTGTGTGTGCGTATGTACGTATGTATGTGTGTGTATGTAGCTGTATGTATGTGTGTGTGTGCGTATGTACGTATGTATGTGTGTGTATGTAACTGTATGTATGTGTGTGTGTGCGTATGTACGTATGTATGTGTGTGTATGTAACTGTATGTAGGTGTGTGTATGTAACTGTATGTATGTGTGTATGTAACTGTATGTATGTGTGTGTATATAACTGTATGTATGTGTGTGTATGTAACTGTATGTATGTGTGTGTATGTAACTGTATGTATGTGTGTGTGTGCGTATGTACGTATGTATGTGTGTGTATGTAACTGTATGTATGTGTGTGTGTGCGTATGTACGTATGTATGTGTGTGTATGTAACTGTATGTATGTTAGTGTGTGCGTATGTACGTATGTATGTGTGTGTATGTAACTGTATGTATGTGTGTGTGTGCGTATGTACGTATGTATGTGTGTGTATGTAACTGTATGTATGTGTGTGTGTGCGTATGTACGTATGTATGTGTGTGTATGTAACTGTATGTATGTGTGTGTGTGCGTATGTACATGTGTATGTGTGTGTATGTAACTGTATGTATGTGTGTGTGTGCGTATGTATGTATGTGTGTGTATGTAATTGTATGTATGTGTGTGTGTGCGTATGTACATGTGTATGTGTGTGTATGTAACTGTATGTATGTGTGTGTGTGTGCGTATGTACGTATGTATGTGTGTGTATGTAATTGTATGTATGTGTGTGTGTGCGTATGTACATGTGTATGTGTGTGTATGTAACTGTATGTATGTGTGTGTGTGCGTATGTACGTATGTATGTGTGTGTATCTAACTGTATGTATGTGTGTGTGTGTGCATATGTACGTATGTATGTGTGTGTATGTAACTGTATGTATGTGTGTGTGTGCGTATGTACGTATGTATGTGTGTGTATGTAATTGTATGTATGTGCGTATGTACGTATGTATGTGTGTGTATGTAACTGTATGTATGTGTGTGTGTGTGTGTGTGTGCGTATGTACGTATGTATGTGTGTGTATGTAATTGTATGTATGTGTGTGTGTGTATGTACGTATGTATGTGTGTGTATGTAACTGTATGTATGTGTGTGTGTGTGCGTATGTACATATGTATGTGTGTGTATGTAACTGTATGTATGTGTGTGTGTGCGTATGTACGTATGTATGTGTGTGTATGTAACTATGTATGTGTGTGTGCGCATGTACGTATGTATGTGTGTGTATGTAACTGTATGTATGTGTGTGTGTGTGCGTATGTACGTATGTATGTGTGTGTTTGTAACTGTATGTATGTGTGTGTGTGCGTATGTATGTATGTATGTGTGTGTATGTAATTGTATGTATGTGTGTGTGTGCGTATGTACATGTGTATGTGTGTGTGTATGTAACTGTATGTATGTGTGTGTGTGCGTATGTACGTATGTATGTGTGTGTATGTAACTGTATGTATGTGTGTGTGTGTGTGCATATGTACGTATGTATGTGTGTGTATGTAACTGTATGTATGTGTGTGTGTGCGTATGTACGTATGTATGTGTGTGTATGTAATTGTATGTATGTGTGTGCGTATGTACGTATGTATGTGTGTGTATGTAACTGTATGTATGTGTGTGTGTGTGTGCGTATGTACGTATGTATGTGTGTGTATGTAATTGTATGTATGTGTGTGTGCGTATGTACGTATGTATGTGTGTGTATGTAACTGTATGTATGTGTGTGTGTGTGCGTATGTACGTATGTATGTGTGTGTATGTAATTGTATGTATGTGTGTGTGCGTATGTACGTATGTATGTGTGTGTATGTAATTGTATGTATGTGTGTGTGCGTATGTACGTATGTATGTGTGTGTATGTAACTGTATGTATATGTGTGTGTGTGTGCGTATGTACGTATATATGTGTGTGTATGTAATTGTATGTATGTGTGTGTGCGTATGTACGTATGTATGTGTGTGTATGTAACTGTATGTATGTGTGTATGTGCGTATGTACGTATGTATGTGTGTGTATGTGTTACGGTACCAACTGTATACCAAGGGTTAATACCAGATGAACAATGTCCTGCATACAGAATCAGCACTTCACAACCTTGATCAGTTTCCCTGCAAACATGAGACCAAGCTCCACATTTCAGGTTTAAAACAGGATAATAATTTTATTTGAAGGCAGCACACAGATTTATACAGGTTTTTGACCCCCCCACAGATGGGGGTTGAAAGAATGTTGTACATTAGATAAAAGGGAGAAGCGCCCTTGACATGATACAATAGGATTATATTACTTAAACACTTCAACCACAGGACACTCTTGACTCTCCTTATCACTTAGGCGTTTCTCTCTGGAGGTGATCAAACAATAGAATGCTAAGCATTAATTAGATTGTAGCTGGAGCCAGCCACTTGTGGTTAGAAAATAAAGTTAACACTTTCAGTCCTGACCGAAGGGTCTGTCACATAGCTCCCCCCTTGTGGAACACTCCGGCAGACCCGGCTTGACCCTTTGGCGGGTCAACTTGGGGATGACCGGACTGGGTGGTGGTAGACATATCAGTTTGCCGGGACAATCCATCGGCATTCCCGTTTAGCTTACCGGGCCGGTAGCTGATGGTGAAGTTATAGGGCTGGAGGGCTAAACTCCACCTCAGCAATCTACCATTGTCTCCTGAGACCCGGTTGAGCCAGACTAAGGGATTGTGGTCCGTTATGAGGGAAAATTCCTGTCCATATAGATAAGGGTTCAACTTTTTCAGTGCCCAGACCAGGGCTAAACATTCTTTCTCCACTGCCGCATAGCTTACTTCCCGAGGTAATAACTTTCTGCTTAGGTAGGCGACAGGATGCTCTCCTCCATCCTCCCCGACTTGACTCAGTACAGCCCCCAGTCCATACATGGAAGCATCTGTATGAATGAGAAAACGTTTGTTGGGAACTGGGGCAGCCAAGACAGGGGCATTCACAAGGGCCTGCTTCAGTGCCTGAAACGCGGCTTCACAAGCTGGAGACCACAGGACCTGTTTGGGGAGGTTCTTTTTAGTCAGGTCAGTCAGGGGCTTGGCGATAGTACTGTAGTCGGGGACAAAACGTCGGTAATACCCGGCCGTCCCCAGGAAGGCTAGTACTTGGGTCTTAGTGATAGGTGTGGGCCAGTTAGCCACAGCCTCTACCTTGGCTGGCTCCGGTCTCTGGCTCCCACACCCCACTCGGTGCCCCAAGTACTGTACTTCAGCCATACCTAGATGGCACTTGTCCGGTTTCAAGGTCAGGCCAGCGGCCCGAATCTTGTCCAGTACCAGCCCTACATGGGTAAGGTGTTCTTCCCAGGACCCACTGTAAACCGCAATGTCGTCCAGGTATGCACAAGCAAATTCCTGGAAGCCATCAAGGAGTCTATCCACCATACGCTGGAAGGTAGCCGGAGCATTCTTCATCCCAAAGGGCATGACCTTAAACTGGTACAGGCCGAATGGGGTGACGAATGCCGACTTGGGGATAGCATCCTCGGCCAGGGGAATCTGCCAATAGCCTTTACACAGGTCTATGGTTGTCAGATAGCGCCCCCTAGCAATACGGTCTAGTAATTCGTCTACCCGGGGCATCGGGTAGGCGTCAGTGGTGGTCCTCTCGTTGAGCCGCCTGTAGTCCACACAGAACCGGGTGGTTCCATCCTTCTTAGGTACCAGGACTACAGGGGAAGCCCAAGGACTATCGGAGGGCTCGATCACTCCCAGCCGGGCCATCTCCTGTATCTCCTTCCGCATTCCTTCTCGGACTGCTTCGGGTATACGGTAGGGAGGCTGTCGCAGGGGATTCTGTCCGGGAGTCTCTACTTTATGTACAGCTAGGGTAGTGTAGCCGGGCTCTTGGGAGAACGTCGCCTGCTTCTCCCACAGGAGCTGTCTTGCCTGTACCCTCTCGGTAGGGTTCAACCGGTCCCCTAGCTGCACAAGACTAGTGAGGTCAGTCTGGGGGTCCTTCTCTAATAAGTCGGGTAGGGGTAAGTTCTCTGGGTCATCTGCAGCAGGGGCACATACTGCGGCTACGTCCTCTGGCCTCTCCTGATACTCCTTCAGCATGTTCACATGAAAGGATCGCTGGATCCTCTCATCTGCACAGCTGGCTATAACATAGGTAGTATCACACACCCGGGATAACACTTTATACGGGCCCTGCCAAGAGGCTTGCATCTTGTTGGCCTTCACAGGCTTGAGCACCAAAACCTTCTGTCCAACCTGGAAGACCCGCTGCCGGGCACCTTGATCGTACCACCCCTTCTGTCTTTCCTGGGCCACCTTGAGATTCCCTCTTACCATCAGAGACAGTTTCTCCATGCGGTCCCGGAGTTCCAGAACATATGGCACGATGGGGGTTCCCTCCTGCTCTATCTCTCCCTCCCAGTGTCCTCTAATGAGGTCCAGAGGGCCGCGGACTCTTCTCCCATAGAGTAACTCAAAGGGAGAGAACCCAGTGGACTCCTGGGGCACCTCCCTGTATGCAAATAGCAGATGAGGCAGGAATCGTTCCCAGTCTCTGCAAGTGTCCGTGAAGGTCCTCAGCATCTGCTTGAGGGTGCCATTAAAGCGCTCGCAGAGACCGTTAGTCTGGGGGTGATAAGGCGAACTGAGCAACGGTTTAATGCCGCACACCTTCCACAGCTGCTGGGTGAGCACCGCGGTAAACTGGGTCCCCTGATCAGAGAGAATCTCCTTAGGGAACCCGACCCTAGTAAAAACCTTAACTAGGGCATCAGCGACTGTCTCTGCCTCTATATTCGACAGTGCTACTGCCTCTGGGTAACGAGTGGCATAGTCCACCACAGTGAGAATATACTTCTTACCTGATGGACTAGCCCTGGCAAGGGGACCCACAATGTCAACGGCTATGCGGGAAAAGGGTTCCCCAATGACAGGCATAGACATAAGCCTAGCTTTGGGGTGGTCCCCCCGCTTACCCACCCGTTGACAGGTGTCACAAGTACTACAATATACCCGCACATCTCGGTTAAAATTGGGCCAGAAGAAATTCTGGGTGATCCTATGAGCGGTGCGGCGGGACCCTAGATGTCCAGCTAACGGTACATCGTGCCCAATCCGCAGAATCTCTTGCCGGTATTTCGCAGGCACTACCAGCTGCCGATTTGGCGGAAGGGCAGTACTTTTCTGGGCAGGTTTGGGGATTCTATATAGCCTATCCCCCATCCACTCATAACGTTCCCCATCTACTCCCTCTTCTCCAGTGTCTGCCCTAGCCCTGTACTTCTGAAGGGTCGGATCCTCCCGGGTTTCCCTCCCGTACGTCTCTGGGGTATCCCAACTCAAGGGGGTCTGGTCTAGGGTATAAGTCGGGGAAGAGAGTCTTACCTGGGTCTCAGCAGCAGGTGGGTCGGTCTCGGTGGCACGGGCCTGGGCACGGGTAGTCACCGGGTTAACATCAACGGGACCCATGGGAGCGTAGGCCGAAACAAGGGGGGCCAAGTCATTTCCAAGGAGAACATCAGCTGGTAAATCCCTCATGACCCCCACATTCACATGTCTAGCGCCCACTCCCCAATCCAAATGTACCCGGGCAACAGGTAGGCGGAACACAGTGCCCCCTGCCACCCTCACAGCCACAGTGTCTCCAGTGTGCTGGTTCTCGGACACCAAGTTCTTTTGGAGCAAGGTCATGGTAGCACCAGTATCCCGTAGACCACTGACCTCCTTCCCATTTACTTTAACCAGTTGCCGGTGCTGTTGCCGGTTATCCCGATGGACAGCTTGTACGGGGTCTGCTTCATGTAGGATGCCCCAACACTCTTGATCCTCTACGCAGTGGGCAGCGGGCTGAGGGTTACGTGGGATTCCGCCGGCGGGTCTCCTCCAGGACTGTGCTTGGTTGGCCGTGTTGAGGGGACACTCCGACCTTTTGTGTCCGATTTGCTTACATCCAAAGCACCGGATAGGCTGGGAGTAATCCCGTGAGGTGAACCGGGCTGTCTGAGGGTAGTTCGTGACTGGAGGCTGTGTGGCATAGCGGTGCACCGGGGGTTGGTAAATGGCAGCTGCTGGGGTGGCCGGGGGTCTGTACTCCACTTTAGCAGGGGGCTTAGTGGTAGCAGTGTCCAGTTTGCGGGCATCCGTATACTCATCTGCCAAGCGAGCAGCTTCATGCAGGGTGGAGGGTTTACGGTCCCGAACCCACTCCCTAACTCCTGCTGATAACTTGTCAAAGCAATGTTCCAACAGGAATAGCTGCAGCACCTCTTCCCCAGACACGGCTTTGCACCCCGCCATCCAGTGCGATGCTGTGCGGTGCACCTTACATGCCCACTCAACGTAGGAATCGCCAGCCAATTTAACAGTGTCTCTGAACCGCCTCCGGTATGCCTCCGGTGTAACCGCATACCTGGAGAGCAGAGCCTCTTTCACAGTATTATAATCCCCAACTTCCTCATCTGGAATGGCCCGAAAAGCCTCACTGGCCCGGCCGGATAATTTTCCGGATAATATCATGACCCAGTCCTCTGCGGGTACCTTGTGTAGTGCACATTGTCTCTCAAAATCCGCAAGGTACCCATCAATCTCTCCTTCTGTTTCCAGAAAGTTTTTAAAAGCGGTAAAATGCACTTTTCTCTTTTCCACTGGGGTTGCGGTGACTTGGACGGCTGCAGCGCCGCTTTGGCGAAGTAGGTTGGCCTCCACAGCTGCTATGACCCGGTCGATAATTTCCGCAGATGGGTTGGGGCCATAGTGTGCCAGTCTTATTTTGACCGCCCGGTCAAAGCTTGCTTCTTCGGGGGTTCTGTCTGACATGCTGGGCTCATTGGTTCCTTCGTGCCCTGATACTCCGTCCATCTCGGTCAGTCTTGCAATAATCTCCCTCTTCCTGAGGTTACTGGTTTGTTGGCCCCGTTGCTCTAGCAGGTCTTTAAGGGTAGCTCTTTTTAGCCTTTCATACGGTGTTCCCATTCGGTCTGGATCCGTAGTTGCTCCTTTGGGCGATAAGGATTCTCCCGTCGCTTGCCACCAATGTTACGGTACCAACTGTATACCAAGGGTTAATACCAGATGAACAATGTCCTGCATACAGAATCAGCACTTCACAACCTTGATCAGTTTCCCTGCAAACATGAGACCAAGCTCCACATTTCAGGTTTAAAACAGGATAATAATTTTATTTGAAGGCAGCACACAGATTTATACAGGTTTTTGACCCCCCCACAGATGGGGGTTGAAAGAATGTTGTACATTAGATAAAAGGGAGAAGCGCCCTTGACATGATACAATAGGATTATATTACTTAAACACTTCAACCACAGGACACTCTTGACTCTCCTTATCACTTAGGCGTTTCTCTCTGGAGGTGATCAAACAATAGAATGCTAAGCATTAATTAGATTGTAGCTGGAGCCAGCCACTTGTGGTTAGAAAATAAAGTTAACACTTTCAGTCCTGACCGAAGGGTCTGTCACAGTATGTAACTGTATGTATGTGTGTATATAACTGTATGTATGTGTGTGTATGTAACTGTATGTATATGTGTGTATGTAACCGTATGTATGTGTTTGTTTATAACTGTATGTATGTGTGTGTATGTAACTGTATGTATGTGTGTGCATGTAACTGTATGTATGTGTGTGTATGTAACTGTATGTATGTGTGTGTGCATATGTACGTATGTATGTGTGTGTATGTAACTGTATGTATGTGTGTGTGTGCGTATGTACGTATGTATGTGTGTGTATGTAACTGTATGTATGTGTGTGTGTGCGTATGTACGTATGTATGTGTGTGTATGTAACTGTATGTATGTGTGTGTGTGCGTATGTACGTATGTATGTGTGTGTATGTAACTGTATGTATGTGTGTGTGTGCGTATGTACGTATGTATGTGTGTGTATGTAACTGTATGTATGTGTGTGTGTG
Source organism: Bombina bombina (assembly GCF_027579735.1). NCBI lineage: Eukaryota > Metazoa > Chordata > Amphibia > Anura > Bombinatoridae > Bombina > Bombina bombina. The sequence continues at coordinate 72,562,922 of NC_069502.1, forward strand.
CGTATGTACGTATGTATGTGTGTGTATGTAACTGTATGTATGTGTGTGTGTGTGCGTATGTACTTATGTATGTGTGTGTATGTAACTGTATGTATGTGTGTGTGTGCGTATGTACGTATGTATGTGTGTGTATGTAACTGTATGTATGTGTGTGTGTGCGTATGTACGTATGTATCTGTGTGTATGTAACTGTATGTATGTGTGTGTGTCTATTACTATTATATGAGTGTGTGTGTACGTATGTGTGTGTATGTAACTGTATGTATGTGTGTGTGTCTATTATATCAGTGTGTGTGTACGTATGTGTGTGTATGTAACTATGTATGTGTGTGTGTCTATTACTATTATATGAGTGTGTGTGTACTTATGTGTGCGTATGTACGTATGTATGTGTGTGTATAAAACTGTATGTATGTGTGTGTGTGCATATGTACGTATGTATGTGTGTGTATGTAACTGTATGTATGTGTGTGTGTGCGTATGTACGTATGTATGTGTGTGTATGTAACTGTATGTATGTGTCTGTGTGCGTATGTACGTATGTATGTGTGTGTATGTAACTGTATGTATGTGTGTGTGTGCGTATGTATGTATGTATGTGTGTGTATGTAACTGTATGTATGTGTGTGTGTGCGTATGTACGTATGTATGTGTGTGTATGTAACTGTATGTATGTGTGTGTGTGCGTATGTACGTATGTATGTGTGTGTATGTAACTGTATGTATGTGTGTGTGTGCGTATGTACGTATGTATGTGTGTGTATGTAACTGTATGTATGTGTGAGTGCAAATGTACGTATGTATGTGTGTGTATGTAACTGTATGTATGTGTGTGTGTGCGTATGTACGTATGTATGTGTGTGTATGTAGCTGTATGTATGTGTGTGTGTGCGTATGTACGTATGTATGTGTGTGTATGTAACTGTATGTATGTGTGTGTGTGCGTATGTACGTATGTATGTGTGTGTATGTAACTGTATGTAGGTGTGTGTATATAACTGTATGTATGTGTGTATGTAACTGTATGTATGTGTGTGTATATAACTGTATGTATGTGTGTGTATGTAACTGTATGTATGTGTGTGTATGTAACTGTATGTATGTGTGTGTATATAACTGTATGTATGTGTGTATGTAACTGTATATATGTGTGTGTATGTAACTGTATGTATGTGTGTGTGTGCATATGTACGTATGTATGTGTGTGTATGTAACTGTATGTATGTGTGTGTGTCTATTACTATTATATGAGTGTGTGTGTGTACGCATGTGTGTGTATGTAACTGTATGTATGTGTGTGTGTCTAGTACTATTATATGAGTGTGTGTGTGTGTGTGTACGCATGTGTGTGTATGTAACTGTATGTATGTGTGTGTGTCTATTATATGAGTGTGTGTGTACGTATGTGTCAGTATGTAACTGTATGTATGTGTGTGTGTCTATTACTATTATATGAGTGTGTGTGTACGTATGTGTGTGTATGTAACTGTATGTATGTGTGTGTATGTAACTGTATGTATGTGTGTGTATGTAACTGTATGTATGTGTGTGTGTGCGTATGTACGTATGTATGTGTGTGCATGTAACTGTATGTATGTGTGTGTGTGCATATGTACGTATGTGTGTGTGTGTATGTAACTGTATGTATGTGTGTGTGTGCGTATATATGTATGTATGTATGTGTGTGTATGTAACTGTATGTATGTGTGTGTGTGCGTATGTACGTATGTATGTGTGTGTATGTAACTGTATGTATGTGAGTGTGTGCGTATGTACGTATGTATGTGTGTGTATGTAACTGTATGTATGTGTGTGTGCGTATGTACATATGTATGCGTGTGTATGTAACTGTATGTGTGTGTGTATGTATGTGTTTGTATGTAACTGTATGTATGTGTGTGTGTGCGTATGTACGTATGTATGTGTGTGTATGTAACTGTATGTATGTGTGTGTGTGCGTATGTACATATGTATGTGTGTGTATGTAACTGTATGTATGTGTGTGTGTGTGTATGTACGTATGTATGTGTGTGTATGTAACTGTATGTATGTGTGTGTGTGCGTATGTACGTATGTATGTGTGTGTATGTAACTGTATGTATGTGTGTGTGTGCAAATGTACGTATGTATGTGTGTGTATGTAACTGTATGTATGTGTGTGTGTGCGTATGTACGTATGTATGTGTATGTAACTGTATGCATGTGTGTGTGTGCGTATGTACGTATGTATGTGTGTGTATGTAGCTGTATGTATGTGTGTGTGTGCGTATGTACGTATGTATGTGTGTGTATGTAACTGTATGTATGTGTGTGTGTGCGTATGTACGTATGTATGTGTGTGTATGTAACTGTATGTAGGTGTGTGTATGTAACTGTATGTATGTGTGTATGTAACTGTATGTATGTGTGTGTATATAACTGTATGTATGTGTGTGTATGTAACTGTATGTATGTGTGTGTATGTAACTGTATGTATGTGTGTGTATATAACTGTATGTATGTGTGTGTATGTAACTGTATGTATGTGTGTATGTAACTGTATGTATGTGTGTGTATGTAACTGTATGTATGTGTGTGTGTGTGTGCATATGTACGTATGTATGTGTGTGTATGTAACTGTATGTATGTGTGTGTGTCTATTACTATTATATGAGTGTGTGTGTGTACGCATGTGTGTGTATGTAACTGTATGTATGTGTGTGTGTCTAGTACTATTATATGAGTGTGTGTGTGTGTGTGTACGCATGTGTGTGTATGTAACTGTATGTATGTGTGTGTGTCTATTATATGAGTGTGTGTGTACGTATGTGTCAGTATGTAACTGTATGTATGTGTGTGTGTCTATTACTATTATATGAGTGTGTGTGTACGTATGTGTGTGTATGTAACTGTATGTATGTGTGTGTATGTAACTGTATGTATGTGTGTGTATGTAATTGTATGTATGTGTGTGTGTGCTTATGTACGTATGTATGTGTGTGCATGTAACTGTATGTATGTGTGTGTGTGTGCATATGTACGTATGTATGTGTGTATATGTAACTGTATGTATGTGTGTGTGTGCGTATGTATGTATGTATGTGTGTGTATGTAACTGTATGTATGTGTGTGTGTGCGTATGTACGTATGTATGTGTGTGTATGTAACTGTATGTATGTGTGTGTGTGCGTATGTACGTATGTATGCGAGTGTATGTAACTGTATGTGTGTGTGTGTGTGCGTATGTATGTATGTGTTTGTATGTAACTGTATGTATGTGTGTGTGTGCGTATGTACGTATGTATGTGTGTGTATGTAACTGTATGTATGTGTGTGTGTGCGTATGTACGTATGTATGTGTGTATGTAAATGTATGTATGTGTGTGTGTGTGCATATGTACGTATATATGTGTGTGTATGTAACTGTATGTATGTGTGTGTGTGCGTATGTACGTATGTATGTCTGTGTATGTAACTGTATGTATGTGTGTGTGTGTGCGTATGTACGTATGTATGTGTGTGTATGTAACTGTATGTATGTGTGTGTGTGTGTATGTACGGATGTATGTGTGTGTATGTAACTGTATGTGTGTGTGTGCGTATGTACGTATGTATGTGTGTGTATGCAATTGTGTGTGTATGTATGTATGTATGTATGTGTGTGTATGTAACTGTATGTATGTGTGTGTGCGTATGTACGTATATATGTGTGTGTATATAACTGTATGTATGTGTGTGTGCGTATGTACGTATGTATGTGTTTGTATGTAACTGTATGTATGTGTGTGTGTCTATTACTATTATATGAGTGTGTGTGTTTGTGTTTATGTAACTGTATGTATGTGTGTGTGTGCGTATGTATGTATGTATGTGTGTGTGTATATAACTGTATGTGTGTGTCTGTGTCTATTATATGAGTGTGTGTGTATTAGTAGTATTTTTAAAATGTTCTATTATCTATTTATAAAATGTAATATTATCTATATGTGTGTGTGTATATATATATATATATATATATATATATACATATATTTATATCTGGTATTAATGAATTATTAAAGGGACAGTCAACACCAGAATTTTTGTTGTTTAAAAAGAAAGATAATCCCTTTATTACCCATTCCCCAGTTTTGCATAACCAACACAGTCATAATAATACACGTTTTACCTCTGTAATTATCTTGTATCTAAGCTTCTGCTGACTGACCCCTTATTTCAGTTCTTTTGACAGACATGAAGTTTAGCCAATCAGTGTTCACTCCTAGGTCACTTTACGTGCATGAGCTCAATGTTATCTATATGAAACATGTGAACTAATGCCCTCTAGTGGTCAAAATTTATTCAGATTAGAGGCAGTCTTCAAGGTCTAAGAAATTAGCATATGAACTGCCTAGGTTTAGCTTTCAACTAAGAATACCAAGAGAACAAAGCAAAATTGGTGATAAAAGTAAATTGGGAAGTTGTTTAAAATAGCATGCTCTATTTAAATCATGAAAAAAAAAATTGGACTTGAATATCCCTTTAAGGTTAATTTTGAATTCTCTATCCCTTTAATAAAACTTTTTAGTTATGTTGTTATATTATTATTTATTTGTAATGCTCCAGCAAACTCTGTAATGCTCGCATACGATGGAACGCAATGTCTAACATGGAAACCATTAGAATGAGTACGTAATAGAGCAATTTTTCACATCCATAATAAATCTAGATGTTACTGTAGCTGTATTTTCACTGGAATTAGAAACGAAATGTAAGACGTTAGTATTTCAAGCAGTGCTTTGTTTAAATATCACATTCTAACAATACATAAAGTATTGCACCAATTTATTTCACTCAAAATGGAGAATAAATTGCAGTGACCTAACAAAGACATCCGACAAAACCATCCAGTGACCCCAGCTCTGAGTGAAAGTTTTGACACATAACCAATATAAATTCTGTATAAATTCACTTTTTTCTGTTTCTTACTGTTCAAAAGTGTTTTTTTTTTTAAAAAGCAAACTTATATATATAACAAGCTGAGGTACTTTATGGTTTATGAAGGTATCTGAGATCTTTTCTGTAATGACCTCTGCGCAAGGACCTAGTAAGTTGTATTCATATAAGCACATGTAAAGGTACAATATGCAACTCACCAGCATCAATCACCTCAATACTAATCTACTAACCACATCAGTGGGAGGTGTCACGTACCCCCCACTCATTACCGTAAGACTTTACGTCACTGTGAACCATGAACACCCCCAGCCTGAATCAGAGTCTCTGCCACAGGCTGAAGCTTCTTTTGCTCTCAACCTTGCCCCTAGAGTTCCTGCTCTCTTCTGCTGCTAGTGCTGAAACTCAGGAGGCCAAACATTGGACTTACTTTTTCTTTTTTTTTCTTTTTTCTTTGCATTTTTTGTTTTTGGCCAGGAGAAAACTGGGGAAAGATCAATAAATACAGAAGCTGGGAGATCATCAAATTGTTTCCTTCATTATGGTAGAAATACGGGAGGGTTGGCAACCCTATTCAGACAAGACCATATACTTTTGTTACATTAAAATGACAAAAAACTTAAAGGACCATTAAATACAGTAGAAATTAAAAACCACACATGCATACCAAAAAAGCAATGCCATAATAAAAATGAGAAATAGTTTTTTTTTACAAGCTTCAGATGTTCCTTTTATTTCCGTTTTCTGTATCATGTGACATCCATCATCCAATCACAGAGTAATTTATGTATTTATTGTGAGTTCTTGCACATGCTCAGTAGGAACTGTGACCCAAAGGAAAGAAAATACTGTCCACTCTTTTATAATGTAAGTGAATTGGAAAGTTTCTTAAAACTTCATGGTCTATCTGAATCATGCAAGTTTAATTTTCACTTTATTGTCCCTTTAAATTATATACATTCATTTCAAATTTCGAATAGAAGTATTTTCACAATACACATCTATTAGCAGAAATCCGTATTGTAAAAGTTTAGAATTTTCAGTAATAGCTTTTTCTGTGCACAAAGTATACGTGTGTATGCCCCATTGAAACTCATTCAAACACTTTGCCAACAAAATGTAGGCTCTCTGAGCAGGCATAGAGTTTATATAAGGGCACATGGGCATCACTGGCACAGACAAAACATTTGCTAGAATCAGTTTTACTAAAAATAGTACAGTTTATATTGCAAACATGTTTCTACTCGAAACTAAAGTTTTATCTGAATTTCAATGTTGACTATGAAACACTGTAAAGAATTACAGGAAACGAAAACAGACCAAAACTGTGCTTGTAGGATTCTATCTCAAATTACTGAAAATAAACTGCAATAAAAAGTTATGGGCTCAAAGATATGAGGTCTCAGGTGTTAGAAAAATAAGCAGATAAAAAGTAGGTAAAGGACTTTAGCATAGATATACATACATATACATGTCTAAAGATATATGTGTGTGTATATATATATATATATATATATATATATATATTATTTTTTATTTATGTATAAAATATTTTACCAGGAAGGATATATATATATATATATATATATATATATATATATATGTGTGTAAGTATTTGTACTGTACATTTTTCACATTCCAATGTTCTTCCCTTACATGATAATGTCCTTTTTTATTCTTAAATAGATATTTATATATATATATATATATATATATATATACAGTATATATATATATATATATATATATATATATATATATATATATATATATATATATATATATATATATATATACCTATACCTGATAGTAATAGATATGCAGTTATAGGTATATACACACATCTATAGAAATATGTATTTAAAAATAAAAAGGACATTATCCTGTAAGTGATGAACATCAGAATGTGAAAAATGTACAATTAATATATAGATTTAAACACACAGAACTACATAAATGCATATGTATACACATCTGGACATATATAGAAGTGCATTGGAGTCCTTTGCAGTTAAGTAGCTGAAAACATGTAAAATTGTTTTTACGCAATATTCATATTTAATAAAGTGTTTAACTATTTGTTTACTGTAAATATTTGACAGTCCAATGTTCTTCACATTAGGGAATATGTTCTAATTTGTAAATAGATAACCCTATACATATACACTGTGTGCAGAATTATTAGGCAAATGAGTATTTTGACCACATCATCCTCTTTATACAGGTGGAGCTGTATAGGCTCGAAAGCCTACTACCAATTAAGCATATTAGGTGATGTGCATCTCTGTAATGAGAAGGGGTGTGGTCTAATGACATCAACACCCTATATCAGGTGTGCATAATTATTAGGCAACTTCCTTTCCTTTGGCAAAATGGGTCAAAAGAAGGACTTGACAGGCTCAGAAAAGTCAACATATAAAGCAACAGACACAATACTTTACTCACATTTTAAAGAAAAACACTCCAGTAATTTAAAAGATTTCAAATACTGGGGTATTAAAAAACTACATCTGGGAATAAGGGGGGGGAATATGAATACACTCCTCCTCAAAAAGGAAGCAGAATGTATCTTCAATTTCAAAACATTACACCCATTTGGATTAAATTCAGAAATGGATCTAAATACATTAATATAACTGTGATAATAAAAGACACAGATTGCAATGTATATATAACTTTTTATCACATTATACTCACTGGCAAGAAAGATATTACAGAAGTTTAAATTATACCAAAACAGTCCACGAACAAACACTAAAAGCACACACAAAAAAACTTTTTTTGCACGAATAATATATAGACACATGTTAAACACATAGGTAAAGTAATGAACGTCCTCTAAAAATATTTATCACATTCCTCACTAAGAAACTCTAACACATGAAAAAATTCCACAAAACTATGGAGCAAACCTATTCACGAAAATTTTCCCCTAAAAATCAATAGAATTAAGAGGTTAAACACATAGATAAACAATGGTCTTATAAAATTCACACTTTTAAAACTTAGAAAATTTATTTCACAACTATGTAAGAAAAGGGTTTATATATGATTCTGAATACAGGCAGTTATCTGTATAAGATTTATAAACTAACACTTGACACATAAAACACTGATCAGGACTATTACCTCTTGCAAATTAAAGCGAGAACACAATAATACACGATTGAGACCACAATATGATTTATTTCCACTTAAAACATAGGAATATAAACAAACAAACGATATAAGTTGATAAAGAATAAAGGTCCCCCCAAAAAAAACACTTAAGGAAGAGTGGAGCATAGGCTTGAGAACTGTGTTTTTATTTCTATTTCTATTTTTATTTTCATCTTTATCTCTATTTTTACTTTTATCGTAAGAAACGATACACAACAACCCATATGCGTTCACAGATGAACTAATAAGTTTGAAATATAATAACAACAGGTCAGGATGTATAAAGGATAGATAACCTTATATTAACAACACAAAGAGAGGAATAAGAGACAACCTTCCAGGAGGAGGAACAACAAATAAACAATAGGGATTGGTCAAGAACAAGATCCAATCAGGAAGATGGACACGATATTTAAATCCAGACTGCACAGCACACAAGCATCTTGATAAAGGCCCCAGGCTGAAACGCGTAGAGATTGCTGACAGTCATAGGATATCTAAACACAGAACCCAGCAGGTGATAGGTCTTTCTCGTGTTCGGGCTGGCTAGGATAGGTACATCGAGCCATATCCCACTTTCTAGGGACAGACTCCATATGTGTAATTCCTATCCAAGGATCCAGTAACCGCTCCAGCCTCAATCACCTGGCTTAAGGGCTACACAGACACAAGGAGAAAATACACAATTGGATCAGGAAATACCTGAAGAACCCGGATTTTAACCAAAAAAAAGAAAACAAGGGAGAACATACGGAACTACTTCACCAAAGGACCGGCCGGTCACAACTTTAACGGAGGAGATCCAGAATATGGACAATATAAAAAGGTTTTTATAACAAGAGACAATCTGCTTATACACGTATATATGACAGATAAATCCACTTACTACCATTTACCGCTGTGACAAACCACCGTAGACCTGGAATATCAATGTCTAAGTAAAAATACGTGGTATTCACACTCATCTAGCTAATATATTGTAAAACTAGATCTGCACTGAAAAATTGTAATTGTAACAAACAAAATATACGATACATGTATGTCAAGGAATAGAAACTTTTTGTTTTTTATCAGATGTTGCCAATCAGAGCTGCTTTCATAAAACCACGGTTATAGTCCAAAACCAGCAGTAATACTGATAGAATATAACAAGTATAAATTTCAAATAAAAAACTGTTTTAATGTGGTTTTAATCTAGATGCCGGCATCTATGTGTTAGATTTTATTGTTAACTATTATACGATAAGAACCTTATCTGTATAGGAATAAAATACATATATCTTAAAGCACTTGCTCCTCTCTCTTCTTTTACATCATATTTTATAATAATATCTATAAGATACTTATATATAAAAAACATAGGACATAAGACTATTTTAAAAATATAGAAATTACTCTATCATCCAGGTTATATGATCAAAATAAACCGGGGATCCTTATATATCAAAATAGTAATCCCATAATTGAACAACCCAAAACAGGGACACCTTCATATTCAGATAAAAATAGATCCAAACTAATATATATTTATTTCACTTTATAAGACTCGCAGCTGCGTAGCGCTATCCCAATCACTTTTTCTTCTCTTCTATATATTTGTTTTTTGTTAAGTTGCCTAATAATTATGCACAGTAATAGTCACCTGCACACACAGATATCCCCCTAAAATAGCTATAACTAAAAACAAACTAAAAACTACTTCCAAAACTATTCAGCTTTGATATTAATGAGTTTTTTGGGTTCATTGAGAACATGGTTGTTGTTCAATAATAAAATGAATCCTCAAAAATACAACTTGCCTAATAATTCTGCACTCCCTGTATATCTATATATATATCTATACCTACTTATAATAATATATATATACACACTCACTGGCCACTTTATTAGGTACACCTTGATAGTACCATAGTACCGGGTTGGACCGCCTTTTGCCTTCAGAACTACCTTAATTCTTTGTGGCATAGATTCAACAAGGTGTTGGAAACATTCCTCAGACATTTTGGTCCATATTGACATGATACCATCACGCAGTTGTTGCAGATTTGTCGGCTGAACATCCATGATGTGAATCTCCCATTCCACCGCATCCCAAATATGCTCTATTGGATTGAGATCTGGGGACTGTGGAGGCCATTGGAGTACAGTGAACTCATTGTCATGTTCAAGAAACCAGTTTGAGATGATTTGAGCTTTGTGACATGATGCATTTTCCTTCTGGAAGTAGCCATCAGTATATGGGTACACTGTAGTCATAAAGTGATGTACATGGTCAGCAACAATACTCAGGCAGGCCGTGGCATTTAAACGATGCTCAGTTGGTACTAAGGGGCCCAAAGTGTGCCAAGAAAATATCCCCCATACCATTACACCACCATCTTGAACAGTTGATACAAGGCAGCATGGATCCATGCTTTCATGTTGTTTACACCAAATTCTGACCCTACCATCTGAATGTCGCAGCTGAAATCAAGATTCATCAGACCAGGCAACATTTTTCCAATCTTCTATTGTCCAATTTTGGTGAGTCTATGCAAATTGTAGTCTCAGTTTCCTGTTCTTAGCTGACAGGAGTGGCACGAGTTACTTTTGCCTTTCTATCATCTCGAACCAGTCTGCCTATTCTCCTCTGACCTCTGACATCAACAAGGCATTGTCGTCCACACAACTGCTGCTCACTGGATATTTTCTCTTTTTCAGGCCATTCTCTGTAAACCCTAGAGATTGTTGTGCGTGAAAATCCCAGTAGATCAGCATTTTGATAAATACTCAGACCAGTCCGTCTGGCATCATCAACCATGCCACGTTCAAAGTCACTTAAATCCAATTTCTTCCCCATTCTAAAGCTTGGTTTGAACTTCAGCAAGTCGTCTTCACCACATCTAGATGCCTAAATGTATTGAGTTGCTGCCATGTGATTGGCTGATTAGCAATTTGTGTTACCAAGCAATTGAACAGGTGTACCTAATTAAGTGGCAGGTGAGTGTATATAGAATTATTTATTTATGTAAAATAGAACATATTTCATGTCCGGTTACCGCATTTGGTTTGACACAATAGGGTTTACAAGCGAGACTATGGGGCATGGGGCAATGATAAATGCAGAGAGCGTATGCTGTCGGGATTTATCGATGTGCAGCGGACATAATCCGCTATTTTGGATCATGTCCGCTCGCACAATCATAAATATGCCCCTATGGGGACATATTGCGATATTGTAAGTTTGGCTTTTTCTACAAGTTTGGTTAGAATACAAGCAAAAACTTTTTACTTTCAACTTGTAGTATGCACTTTTTCCGATGGGAGCATAAAACAGTTCTAGTGGAGTTAACACGCGAGCGTGAGTGATAATTATTGCTCCACTCATAATCTAGACCTTTTTTTCTATTTTATTATTTGGTGTACTGAATGAATGTTCAGTGCTGTTTCACACATTTTATGAGGGTGATTTGGAGCCAGTTTAGAGTGGAAATATTTTAATAAAATGTTCAGCACTCTTAATACACCATAACGTTTATAAAAAAAAGACATCCATGGTCTTAAATGGTTTAAAGAACATAAGGTTCTCTGCGTGAATTAATAAGTAAATGCGGCTTACAGGAAATCTGACACTTAAGGACTCAATAGTATTATTTAGAATTAATGTTTGAGGACAAATAGGATCTTTTGTCTATTTGTTATGAGAGATTAAATATTATTTAATATTTGGTTCTGTAAATGTTTTAAGCACAGGCCCTGGCTCACAAATATCACAAATTTGTTTGAATTCACATTGAAAGGGACATAAAAATTAATTGTTAAAACATTTTATTATAACTATGCGTTAACCACTGCGTGTCAGTTCCATAGCAGCAATTTACTACTGGAAGCACATCTGGTGAGCCAATTACAAGACGTACTGTATATGTGTGTAACCACCAATCACGTGCTAGCTCCTAGTAGTGATATGTAGTAGTGATATGTGCATACACATTTTAACAAAGGATACCAAGAGAGCAAAGTAAATTTGATAACTGGAGTTATTTTAAAAGTGTCTTAAAATGACGTGCGCTATCTTAATTAAGAAAGTTTAATTTTGACTTTTATGTCCCTTTATTTGCTTTGTAGGTGGGAACATTTCCCCTTCCGAAAGTCCATAGAGAAAGTTCAGGGAAAATTATTAAAAAAGAAAACAAAAAACAAAACAAAAAAAGCACAAGTAATATGTAGTGTAACATGACCCCCATATAGTATGTACACCCTTTATATTTAGCTTCATGATTATTTGTTTGCACCCCACCAAATGTTATAGTCACAAGAGCCTACAATGGTGAAGGTTTAACCAAATGTATTTAGAAAGTTTAACCAAATGTTCACAAATAATGGTAACCAATGAGAACTTAGTGATGCATATTTGTGAGTGCTAGGAGCGGTAACAGCATGTGATTGGTTGTACTAGAGGTCAACTATACAGATCTAATGAGACAGAGAATAGATGTATCTCATATGTGACTTTCACCCAGGTCCTCATCAACAATCAATTTATAAGAAAATGTAGTTTAAAGGAAAACATCCATGATCAAAAACCTGTGAAAATTGGAGTCTATTTCATAGGATAAGGAGTAAGAGACAGCCTATTAGTAAATTAAGAACAACTGGTGAAAACCATATGGAATATTCAGCACTGCTCTATGTATCTCACCTTCCTATGCACATTGTAATTTATCTACTGACTTTTACATCAAACAGAGCTCTTACTGACGCATCTCTAGCTATCTGTATCTTGTGTTTCTCCTTTCTGGTGATGTTTAATATAACACAGATTATAAATGCTGCTTTCCTTTGGAAAGGTGTTTGCATTAATAATAAAGAAAATGTTTAATCTCACGTAAAATATGAAAGGGACATGATACACAAAAACATTTTTCACGACTCATATAGAGCATACAATGTATTTCCAATTTATTTATATTTTTATATTTACTTCTTTCTCTTGGTATCTTTTGTAGAACGAACAGCAATGCACTACTGTGACCTAGCTGAACCCATTGGGGCCTAGTTATCAAGCCGTCAACCTCAAATACGCTGCGTATTCCGCAGCGTATTTGTGGCGAGGCTGATACGCCTTAGTTATCAAAGGCTCGAGACAGGCAAAAGTAGAATTTTGTGACGTAAGCTTCGATCCGCCGGACTCAGTCCGACACAGATCGATTCTTACGTCACTCCAGATGTTCCGCACACAAGTGCGGCACATTCTCACTACTTTTGCTAGCTATCAAAAAACTAGCAGGTACGCTCGGCACTTTTACGGCCCAGCGTACCTGGTTTTCAAAGCGCCAGCCTGGAGGCGGCGGATCCCATAGGAATCAATGGGAGTCTGACCATAGCGAAAGTACAAGTTCGCTGCTGACAGACATCCCATTGATTTCTATGGGAGCTGTCTACACCTAACACCCTAACATGTACCCCGAGTCTAAACACCCCTAATCTGACCCCCCCTACACCGCCGCAACTAAATAAAGTTATTACCCCCTAAACCGCCGCTCCCGGAGCCCACCGCAAGCTACTCTATACATATTAACCCCTAAACCGCCGCTCCCGGAGCCCACCGCAACTATAATAAATGTATTAACCCCTAACCCGCCGCTCCCTGAACCCGCCGCAACCTATATTAAATGTATTAACCCCTATCCTGCCCCCCCTACACCGTCGCCACCTATAATACATTTATTAACCCCTAATCTGCCCCCCCTACACCGTCGCCACCTATAATAAATTTATTAACCCCTATCCTGCCCCCCACTACGCCGCCGCCACTGTAATAAAATGATTAACCCCTAAACCTAACCCTAACGCCCCCTAACTTAAATATTAATTAAATAAATCTAAATAAATTAACTCTTATTAACTAAATGAATCCTATTTAAAACTAAATACTTACCTTTAAAATAAACCCTAATATAGCTACAATATAAATAATAATTATATTCTAGCTATCTTAGGATTTATTTTTATTTTACAGGTACCTTTCAATTTATTTTAACCATGTACAATAACTATTAGTTATTAACTATTTAATAGCTTACCTAGCTAAAATAAAGAGAAATGTACCTGTGAAATAAATCCTAACCTAAGTTACAATTACACCTAACACTACACTATACTTTAATAAATTATTCCTATTTAAAAATAAATACTTACCTGTAAAATAAACCCTAAGATAGCTACAATGTAATTAATACTTATATTATAGCTATTTTTGGATTTATATTTATTTTACAGGTAACTTTGTATTTATTTTAGCTAGTTAGAATAGTTATTAAATAGTTATTAACTATTTAATAACTACCTAGCTAAAAGAAATACAAAATTACCTGTAAAATAAATCCTAACTTAAGTTACAATTAAACCTAATACTACACTATCATTAAATTAACTAAATAAACTACCTACAAAGAACTACAATGAAATACAATTACATAAACTAACTAAAGTACAAAAAATAAAAAAAGCTAAGTTACAAAAAATAAAAAATTAAGTTACAAACATGTTAAAAATATTACAACAATTTTAAGCTACTTACACCTAATCTAAGCCCCCTAATAAAATAACAAACCCCCCCAAAATAAAAAAAATCCCTACCCTATTCTAAATTACATAAATTTCAATGCTCTTTTACCTTACCAGCCCTTAAAAAGGGCCATTTGTGGGGGCATGCCCCAAAAAGTTCAGCTCTTTTGCCTGTAAAATAAAAATACAACCCCCCCCCAACATTAAAACCCACCACCCACATACCCCTAATCTAACCCAAACCCCCCTTACAAAAACCTAACACTAATCCCCTGAAGATCATCCTACCTTGAGTCGTCTTCACTCAGCCGAGCCACCGATGGAACTGAAGAGGGCATCCGGAACGGAAGAAGTTAATCCTCCAAGCGGCGCTGAAGAAATCTTCCATCCGATGAAGTCATCATCCAGGCGGCGCTGAAGAAGTCTTCGATCCGGCCGATGTCATCTTCAAAGAGGCGCTGAAGAGGTCTTCTATCCGGGCGAAGTCATCTTCCAAGCCGGGTCTTGAATCTTCCTTCCGCCGACGCGGAACCACCTTCTTCACCGACGGACTACGACGAATGACGGCTCCTTTAAGGGACGTCATCCAAGATGGCGTCCCCTCAATTCCGATTGGCTGATAGGATTCTATCAGCCAATCGGAATTAAGGTAGGAAAATCTGATTGGCTGATGGAATCAGCCAATCAGATTCAAGTTCAATCCGATTGGCTGATCCAATCAGCCAATCAGATTGAGCTCGCATTCTATTGGCTGTTCCGATCAGCCAATAGAATGCAAGCTCAATCTGATTGGCTGATTGGATCAGCCAATCGGATTGAACTTGAATCTGATTGGCTGATTCCATCAGCCAATCAGATTTTCCTACCTTAATTCCGATTGGCTGATAGAATCCTATCAGCCAATCGGAATTGAGGGGACGCCATCTTGGATGACGTCCCTTAAAGGAGCCGTCATTCGTCGTAGTCCGTCGGTGAAGAAGGTGGTTCCGCGTCGGCGGAAGGAAGATTCAAGACCCGGCTTGGAAGATGACTTCGCCCGGATAGAAGACCTCTTCAGCGCCTCTTTGAAGATGACATCGGCCGGATCGAAGACTTCTTCAGCGCCGCCTGGATGATGACTTCATCGGATGGAAGATTTCTTCAGCGCCGCTTGGAGGATTAACTTCTTCCGTTCCGGATGCCCTCTTCAGTTCCATCGGTGGCTCGGCTGAGTGAAGACGACTCAAGGTAGGATGATCTTCAGGGGATTAGTGTTAGGTTTTTGTAAGGGGGGTTTGGGTTAGATTAGGGGTATGTGGGTGGTGGGTTTTAATGTTGGGGGGGGGGTTGTATTTTTATTTTACAGGCAAAAGAGCTGAACTTTTTGGGGCATGCCCCCACAAATGGCCCTTTTAAGGGCTGGTAAGGTAAAAGAGCATTGAAATTTATGTAATTTAGAATAGGGTAGGGATTTTTTTTATTTTGGGGGGGTTTGTTATTTTATTAGGGGGCTTAGATTAGGTGTAAGTAGCTTAAAATTGTTGTAATATTTTTAACATGTTTGTAACTTAATTTTTTATTTTTTGTAACTTAGCTTTTTTTATTTTTTGTACTTTAGTTAGTTTATGTAATTGTATTTCATTGTAGTTCTTTGTAGGTAGTTTATTTAGTTAATTTAATGATAGTGTAGTATTAGGTTTAATTGTAACTTAAGTTAGGATTTATTTTACAGGTAATTTTGTATTTCTTTTAGCTAGGTAGTTATTAAATAGTTAATAACTATTTAATAACTATTCTAACTAGCTAAAATAAATACAAAGTTACCTGTAAAATAAATATAAATCCAAAAATAGCTATAATATAAGTATTAATTACATTGTAGCTATCTTAGGGTTTATTTTACAGGTAAGTATTTATTTTTAAATAGGAATAATTTATTAAAGTATAGTGTA
Organism: Bombina bombina; assembly: GCF_027579735.1. NCBI lineage: Eukaryota > Metazoa > Chordata > Amphibia > Anura > Bombinatoridae > Bombina > Bombina bombina. The sequence goes on from NC_069502.1 coordinate 72,579,475, forward strand.
GTGTTAGGTGTAATTGTAACTTAGGTTAGGATTTATTTCACAGGTACATTTCTCTTTATTTTAGCTAGGTAAGCTATTAAATAGTTAATAACTATTTAATAGTTATTGTACATGGTTAAAATAAATTGAAAGGTACCTGTAAAATAAAAATAAATCCTAAGATAGCTAGAATATAATTATTATTTATATTGTAGCTATATTAGGGTTTATTTTAAAGGTAAGTATTTAGTTTTAAATAGGATTCATTTAGTTAATAAGAGTTAATTTATTTAGATTTATTTAATTAATATTTAAGTTAGGGGGGCGTTATGGTTAGGGTTAGACTTAGGTTTAGGGGTTAATCATTTTATTACAGTGGCGGCGGCGTAGTGGGGGGCAGGATAGGGGTTAATAAATTTATTATAGGTTGCGGCGGGTTCATGGAGCGGCGGTTTAGGGGTTAAACTATTTATTTAGTTGCGGAGAGGTGCGGGATCAGCAGGATAGGGGTTAATAATTTTATAATAGAGGGCGACGGTATAGGGGGGGCAGGATAGGGGTTACTAGGTATAATGTAGGTGGCAGCGGTGTCCGGGAGCGGCGGTTTAGGGGTTAATACATTTATAAGAGTTGCGGCAGGGTCTAGGAGCGGCGGTTTAGGGGTTAGTAACTTTATTTAGTTGCGGGGGGCTCCGGGGGCGCCGGTATAGGGGGCAGAACAGTGCAGTTTAGTGTGAGTGCTTAGTGACAGGCTAGCAATAAAGCTGGGAAAAAGCCGAAGGGCAGCGAGATCGGATGAGTGATAACTGTCACAGTCCGCTGCTCATCGCCCCGCGGCTTTTTGACAGCTTTATTTGATAACTTAGGCGAACGTATTCAAGGTCCGCGGCGGCGAAGGTAGGCGAGCTTAGGCGGACGTATTGGGCCGGCGAAGCCAGAAAAGTAGACGGCTTGATAACTAGCCCCCATTGAGTGAGCCAGGAACAAGTTATTTATGTCATATATGTGCAGCCACCAATCAGTAATGTGCAGCCACCAATCAGTAACTAGTTCTCAATACAGCATTGCTGCTCCTGAGACTACCTAGGTATGCTTTTCAACAAGGATTCAAAGAGAATAAAGCAGATTAGATAAAAGAAATACATTGGAAAGTTGTTTAAAAATGCACTTTCTATCTGAATCATTTAATTTTAGTTATGGTGTTGCTGTTTCTTTAAGTAACCAAAGTTGGGAAAAAATGTTGTGCACATTATTTGATTTATATTGTAAGATAATTGTTCTGGGTTTCCTCTGCATTGGTTTAAGTACGTAAAGAGCATGCAATTTTAAACATTATCTCCATTTTGACATTTATTTCATTCTCTTGGTATTCTATTCTGAAGAGCATACCTAGATAGTTTTCAAGAGTGTGCATGTGTCCCAAGCACTATATGGCAGCAGTATTTTTTTAGAACACTGCTTTTAACAATATTCCATATTGTTGCACACAAGACAGCAATAGCGTTACCACTGCTGTCATATACAGGTAGATTCAAAAACGATACATTCTTTACATTTGCCTTTAATATGTTCAAACTAGAATTGTGCCGCAGTGAAAAATTCATTTTGGACAAAACTTTTGGATCGAATATTCTGAAAAATTTGTTTTCCAAAATATTTGTCTGCTGCACTAAAAAGTTCACCTGTAGCCTTTATACCTCTAGTGAGCCAGAGAGCCGCGCTTATCCCGACCTGTCTTCACTGAGCCCTAGGTCATGACAATAGGAGTCTTAGCATGGTGGATCCCAGTGCCTGCGCTAAATGACGTATTCCTTTAACGCAGGTCCTTAGATCCGCCAAGCTAAGCCTCCTATAGGGCCGCCATCAGGGTGCTAATTGAGCATGGGAAATGTTATTACAAGGAGTAAAGTATTAGCATTTGAGAGGATTTCTGAGTTTGCACTAAACCACTATGCACAGTGTGAGACAGACTTGGCACTTTGTTTGTACAGTGTGTGCCTAAGTCAGACGGCAGATCACTTTCATTTGCAGAGGAGGTAGGACTTACTTAGCAAATGGTGTTTTATTTCTTTGTGCAATTTTGGATTGTTACTTCAGTGTGGTAGTAGTTGTATGGTGGGGCCAGGGGTCCATAAAAACACATTTTTAGCAGCAGTGTATTTATGATTATTTGATAATGCTGTAGAAATTCTATATTTAAAACCATGCAGAAATGTTTCCTCCTCAATACACAAATGGTAGGTGCCCTTTTGGCAGATATGCATTTTTTTTATGCAAGGACTTTCCAGATGCAAGGAGGCATTTTATCTAAGATTTTTACATCTGCATACAATTTTATACTCTCAGACTAAGATTGCTCAGTGTTTGAAATGAGACAGGTTAACTTAAAACTATTCAGTTTACACTACAGCTGACTAAATTTTGAAATACATACCAACAAGCCTAAATCCTGCATTTAACCAGATCTAATGGTATGAGTACCACAGCTTATGGTTCCACCAAGACCATATAGAGTACAGCATTTTCAAAATCCATAAGTACAGCTGACAGATGGAAACATTTGTACACTATATTTGAAGTGGTGCTCTTGGTTGGGGAAAATGGGGAAAAAACAAACAAACATATGTCAACCTTTTAAAAGTACTTTTCTTCATCTAGCCATCTACCCAGATCATTAATGTACTATTTTGAATTCACAGAATTATTTTTGTTTGCACATTTACAAATATGATTCTTTAAAAAGTGATCTCTTAATCTCTGCATTTTTTTTATCATGCATGTCACACACTGTTGATTTAGGGGATGCAAGGTGCATACATGTTTCCCCCTGTGAGTGTTTCTGTGGGTGTCTGTGTTTATGTCTTTGTGCTTTGGTTTGTGTCTCTGAGTGTGTATGTATTTTTATTCTGTGGGTCTATCTGAGGGTGGGTGTATGTTTGTCTTTGTGTATTTTCTCTGGATGCCTCTGTGAGGGTGGGTGTGGATGTCTGTGTTTTCTGTGGATGTCTTTGTGAGAGTGTGTGTTTTCTGTGGGTGTCTCTGTGAGGGTGTGTGTATGTATATGTCTTTCTGTGTTTTATGTGGTTGTCTCTCTGTGTGTGTATGTCTTTGTGTGTTTTCTGTGGGTGTCTCTGTGTGTGTGTGTATGTCTTTGTGTGTTTTCTGAGGCTGTCTGTCGGTGTTTCCTTGGGTGTATGTGCAAGTTTGAGTTTGTGTGTGTGTGTGTCCATTGTCTGTTCCTTTTTAGGACATTTTGACCTTACTACTGATTATTCACATCTTTCTACAGACTTTGAGACTAATGAGACCTATCCGGAAGTCACCTAATCCACCATTTAACCTTTAAATTATTGTTTAGGCAGTTCATGGCCCTTCCTTTCAGCCACTGCACGCTGTTGTCATCATTTAGTTGGCATCTTCCTTTACAAAAAGATAATCAGAACTCCATATTTTGTTTTCTAAATCTCCTTTTTTTACAAAACTGTAGTCTACCTCATTACTTGTCAGGTCAATATAAACAAGTGCTGAGTGTCTGTTTGGGTGTCTGTGTCTGAGTGTGTTTGTTTCTTTGTGTGTCTGCTAGAGTGTCTATATGTGAATCCTTATGTGTGAGTGTGTGCTTCAGTGTATGAGTGTGTCTGTGTGTTTGTATGTTACTACCTTTACAACATTTCCAAGTTTAAATTGACACTTAAGAATAAAGTGCATATACGTTTTAGTCACTTGGTCAAAAATTGCACATGTCAAAGGGGGGGGGGCCTGGTCAATGGTTAAGTCAGGGGCCCCAAAATTTCTAGTGTCGGCCCTGCTCCTATTAGGGCTTCCCAAGGCTCTAAAAAAGGGTCTGATTAGTGTGGCTCTCCAGCTTGCTAGAGGTAAGTATTTAACCCTTTAAAGCTAAGTTAAAGTAAACAAATGAATACCGATAAAATGAAGAAATAATAAAAAATACTTTAAAAGTATTAAAAAACAATCATTGAACAAACATGTTGAGTATATTCATCATACATATACTGTATATTAATGGCACAACACTAATACCCATTAACTCATCAATTTTTTACTTAGAAACAATCGTCTAGATTATGAGTTTTGCACTAAACAGGGTGCGAAAATAATGGCAAAAAATTGCGTTATTGCACTCTCCATATCGCTGCCATTACGAGTTACTGAAAAACCTCCTTGTGCTGTGCGTTATGGTGCGTTAAGCTCCCTACCACACAAAAGCCAATGGCTGAGTTTACGTGCTTGTGCACGATTTCCACCATAGACACGGGAGAAAGTGTTAGAAAAAAAACTAACACCTGAAGTGCGCCTAATCCGCCGCTCCCCAACATCGGCCACACTAAATAAAGTTATTAACCCCTAATCCTCCGCTCCCCGACATCGCCACCACTAATAAAAGCTATTAATCCCTAATCCTCCGCTCCCTGACATTGCTGCCACTAAATAAAGTTATTAACCCCTAATCCGCCGCTCCCGGACATCTCCGACATCTAAATAAAAGCTATTAACCCCTAATCCACTGTTCCCCGACATTGCAGCTACTAATAAAAGCTATTAACCCTTAATCTGCTGCTCCCTGACATTGCTTCCACTAAATAAAGTTATTAACCCCTAATCCACTGCTCCCCGACATTGCCAACACTTAAATAAACCTATTAACCCATAAACCGCCGCCCCCACATTGCAAAACACTAAATTAAACTATAAACCTAAACCTAAAACCCCCTAACTTTAAATTAAAATTACAATATAACTATCTTAAAATAAATAAAAACTTACCTGTGAAATAAAAAAAACTAAGCTTAAACTATAAATTAACTTAACATTACTAATAAAATTAAATAAAATACCAATTAAAAAATCTAAATTTAAAATTTAAAATAAACTAACACCACTAAAAAAAATTAAGAAATCTAAAATTACAAAAAATAATAAACACTAAATTACAAAAAATAAAAAACACTAAGATTACAAAAAATAATAAACTAAATTATTAAAAATAAAAGCAATTCAGGGGCGTATTATAGCCTAGGCCAACAAGGCCGGTGCCTGGGCAGCAGATTTGGGAGGGGCAGCACATCTGCCCTATCCTCTCTCTAAAAGCCAACACACAGTACAGTGAGCAATAAAGTGCAGGCTTTTACAGAGAAGACAAGGCATATGCGCCGATTAAGGTTGCTCTTTACTGGCAGTGCTCCTTTAAACCATTGCTTTATTTAGAGCCGCCTGCATTATTGAAGTGGAAGCATTCTTGGTGAGAAACTTGACCGGGGCTATGCTTCCAAGGTGATGCTGGAGGAGAAGACCTTGTGCCGATATGCTGCCTCCCCTTATCAGCTGTGGTGGATCTGGGAGCGCAGTGCTTATTGCAGATCTTAGTAACTAAAAGACTGGATGCGTATGTGCACTGCTTAGATCAGCTTGTGATGTCTAATAATAAACTCTCAGTGCTAATGTAAGTTAGCTACTAATAGCTAGCTTTCTCTGCATTCATGTGATGTCTAATCATAAACTCTCAGTGCTAATGTATGTTAGCTACTAATAGCTCTCTCTGCATTCATGTGATGTCTTATCATAAACTCTCAGCGCTAATGTATGTTAGCTACTAATAGCTCTCTCTGCATTCATGTGATGTCTAATCATAAACTCTCAGTGCTAATGTATGTTAGCTACTAATAGCTAGCTTTCTCTGCATTCATGTGATGTCTAATCATAAACTCTCAGTGCTAATGTATGTTAGCTACTAATAGCTAGTTTTCTCTGCATTCATGTGATGTCTAATCATAAACTCTCAGTGCTAATGTATGTTAGCTACTAATAGCTAGCTTTCTCTGCATTCATGTGATGTCTAATCATAAACTCTCAGCACTAATGTATGTTAGCTACTAATAGCTCTCTCTGCATTCATGTGATATCTAATCATAAACTCTCAGTGCTAATGTATGTTAGCTACTAATAGCTAGCTTTCTCTGCATTCATGTGATGTCTAATCATAAACTCTCAGTGCTAATGTATGTTAGCTACTAATAGCTAGCTTTCTCTGCATTCATGTGATGCCTAATCATAAACTCTCAGCGCTAATGTATGTTAGCTACTAATAGCTTTCTCTGCATTCATGTGATGTCTAATCATAAACTCTCAGTGCTAATGTATGTTAGCTACTAATAGCTTTCTCTGCATTCATGTGATGTCTAAGCATAAACTCTCAGCGCTAATGTATGTTAGCTACTAATAGCTCTCTCTGCATTCATGTAATATCTAATTATAAACTCTCAGTGCTAATGTATGTTAGCTACTAATATCTAGCTTTATCTGCATTCATGAACCCATGGAGTAAATAGTAAAAGGACACTTAAAAAGTTTCATTGCTTGAATAATGATAGTTACTGTATGTTGTTGCAAGTGAAGGGCAGTGATTGTTTCAAAGTGTATTCTTCTTTCCCTCCCTTCCTCTCTCCCTTCTTTCCCATTCTCCCTCCATCAACTCCCTCCCTTCTTTCCCTCCCTCCCTTCTTTCTCTTGCTCCCTTATTTCACTCCTTTCTTTCCCTCATGACTTTTCTCTTCTCTCACTCTCTCTTTCTCTCTCCCTCCCTTTCTGCTTTCCATTCCCTCGCTCCCCCCTTCTTTTCTGTCGATTCTACCCACCTGTATGCAATTCAACCCACCTGTATGCAAGTGTTTTGCTAGCTCATTTTCTTTTAAATTGTTATGAAAAAAAAAAAAAAACATTTTACACACTGACCCAAAAATATATTAAGTGAAAAAAAGGTCTAAACCCTTAGTGGGGGCAGCAGAATTTTGAGTGCCTAAATATAAGTACATAAATATGCCACTGAAGCAATTACACCTAATCTAATAGCCCTATAAAAATAAAAAAGCCCCACAAAATAAAAACACCCCCTAATCTACAATAAACTACCAATAGCCCTTAAAACGGTCTTTTGTAGGGCATTGCCCTAAGTTAAACAGCTCTTTTACCTGTAATAAAATTAAAAGTCCCCCAAAATAAAACCCATCACCCAACCAACCCCCAAAATTAAAAACCTAACTCTAACAATAACCTAAGCTAACCATTGCCCCTAAAGGGGCATTTGTATGTGCATTCAGCTCTTTTTCACTGCCCTTAAAAGGGCATTCAGCTCTTCTACAATTTGCCCAAAGCCCTAATCTTAAAAAAAAACACCCCAAAAAACAAAAAACTAACACTAACCCCAGAATATCTACTCACGGTTCCTGAAGTCCGGACATCCATCTCCATCCAGGTGGCGAGAAGTCTTCATCCAGGCGGTGAGAAGTCTTCTATCTTCATTCCGGCGCGGAGCTATCCTGGATGAAGATGACATCCTGCGTGGAGCGTCCTCTTCATGCACTCACCGCCGTACGCTGAAGTTGAATGCAAGGTAGCCATTTCAAAATGGAGTACCTTGCATTCCTATTGGCTGATTTGATTCTTCAAATTTAAGTCAGCCAATAGGATGAGAGCTTCTGAAAACCTATTGGCTGTTCAAAACAGCCAATAGGATGAGAGCTACTGAAATCCTATTGACTGATTTGATGAAGACTTCTCGCCGCCTGGATGGAGATCAATGTCCGGACTTCAGGAACCATGAGTAGATATTCTGGGGTTAGTGTTAGTTTTTGTTTTTGTTTTTTGGTGTGGTTCTTTTTTTTAAGATTAGGGCTTTGGGCAAATTGTAAAAGAGCTGAATGCCCTTTTAAGGGCAGTGAAAAAGAACTGAATGCCCAATTAAGGGCAATAACCATACAAATGCCCCTTTAGGGGCAATGGGTAGCTTAGGTTTTGGCGGTTGGTTGGGTGGTGGGTTTTACTGTTGGGGGGACTTTGTATTTTTTTACAGGTAAAAGAGCTGTTTAACTTAGGGCAATGCCCTATAAAAGGCCATTTTAAGGGCTATTGGTAGTTTATTGTAGGCTAGGGGTTTTTTATTTTGAGGGGCTTTTTATTTTTATAGGGCTATTAGATTAGGTGTAATTGTTTTTTATTTTTGATAATTTCATTTATTGTTTTTGTGATCTTAATGTTTTTTTTGTATTATTTTTTTAAAATTTGTTATTTAGGATTTTTAATAGTTATTTTATTTTATTTTATTAGAATAGTAATGTTAGGTTTATTTTTTTTCACTGGTAAGTTTTCATTTATTTAATAAGGTTATATTGTAATTTTTATTTAAAGTTAGGGGGGTGTTAGGTTTAGGGGTTAATAGTTTGATTTAAAGGTTTTACGATGTGGGAGGCTGGAGGTTTAGGGGTTAATAGGTATATTTGGCGGCGGTGATGTCAGAAAGCAGCGGTTTAGGGGTTAATAACTTTATTATAGTGTCGGCGATGTTGAGGAGCGGCGGTTTAGGGGTTAATATATTTAAATAGTGTTGGCGATGTGGGTGGGTGGGTGGTTAGTAGATTAGGGGTTAATAAATTTATTTAATAGTCACAATTTGGGTGGGAGGCAGATTAGGGGTTAGTAAATTTTAAATAGTGTTTGTGATGCAGGAGGGTGGCGATTTAGGGGTTAATAGGTAGTTTATGGGTGTTTTGTTTCGCAAAATCCATAACTACTGCTCTCAGATGGCGGAACCTGCAATACTGGCGCTATGGAAATCCCACACTCAAACGTTATTTTTTTGAATGCAGAATGGACATTGTGTTACAGGCTAAAATGCTTGTGTTACAGCTACTCGTAATATGCGTTCCTGGCCATTCCATGCTCAATGGCCAATTTTTCTGCGGTATTGCTGTACCGCAAAAATTGTAATCTAGCCAAATGTGATCTCTTTGTTATTGAAAAAAAAGTTCCCATTTTTCCAAAAGAATTAAAGAAACGCTAAAGTTTAAATTAAACTTTCACTATTTAGATAGAACATTCAATTTTAAACAACTCTTTAATTGCCTTCCATTATTAAAATATGCACAATCTTATAATATATGCACACTTTCTGGGGCACTTACTCCTATTAAGCATGTGCAAGATTTACAGAATATACTTTTTTGCATTTTGTGATTGGCTGATGCCTGTCATATGATGCAGGGGGATGGAAAATGAAAGTAAATTTGAAATGTATCAGTAATAAATATAATACAAATGCATTTGCATTGTTTTTTTTTAATATGCTTTCATGCTGTATTTAGTGGTCCTTTAACCCCTTTATATTAGAATCTCAAAGTGTTTAATGTCCTTTTAACATTATTAGCATTTGTTTTGCAAGACGATACTTACAACTTTGATCTATATTGAAGCCAGAAACCTGCAGTGCATTGCAAGTCAATATATTTAAAGTCCCTATGGCACCCTAAGGTTAAAAAAATATTTTTATGGTTAGAAACAGAAAAAAATATCAAGACCCCATTAACACTGAGCACTGCAATCAGTGATAATTCTATGGACACTGTTTGTTCAGATGATGTCCTGCAATTGTACAAACAGACTCAAGATTCATGTGTTTATTCACTTTGGCTATTAATTTGCATCCATCTGTCTAGCAATGACCACCTGTCTTCCTTGTTCTCAGCTGAGGTCTTAAAGGGATGGCAAACTTCTCCCCTTTTAAAAACAAATCCAGAATATTAGTGATATTTAAGATGGAGTTTCATTCATTATTTGTGTTACAGAAGCATTAGTTATTTTGTTGTGAAGAGCTTATTTCCCAGCAGCAATGCCTGAACCAGCAAGCCAGCGCCTAAGAAGGGCTCCAAGAAAACCGTAACAAGTATCATTTCATAAAGAGTTAACTCTTTTTTTTCAGCTTTTAGAAACTATTGTCTAATCACCTCTGGAGCCAGACTGCTAATTGATAAGATGAACTTGTAAACTTGTTATCTTAAGTACTGTAATCCTATTGTGGCCTGTCAAAGGACAGTGCTCTCTATCTAAATGTGTGATGGGGGATTTTGTGCTTCCCCCCCCTCTCCCCCTGGGAGTGCCCTGTGTGCATGTAACCTTAATAAAAAGCAGGCTGGGCATCCCAGTCCTGAGTTCTTGTTTGACCCTCAATCGCAGCGTTGACTCGTTTTTGTGGGCAGAAGGGTATCCTAGCGGTACTGCAGCTAAGGGAGATTATTCTATATTTGCGAGACTCATATAGAATACTATGGAAAGCAGCTTCTCCCCTCTTTAGCAATAGGGATCCAGGCTACTAAGCGGTCCATCTCTCAGCGAGACTAAGGGTAACCGTAACATTTGGCGGCAGCGGCGGGATTTTCCTGGATTTCCTAGGAGAAGTACAGAACGGATGGAGAGCGCTTACGAAAAATTGAAGCGTACAACCCAAAAGGATTTACTTGAAAGCAGAGGGGGGTACGCCAGCAACCGGCCGAGGAGAGAGCTGATCGCAGAATTGACCGAACTGGATCAGAGCTTCACAATGGCGGAAACACCGACCACGATTAGTGACGAAAAAACCAGGATTGTTCGGGAAAGGCTCTCATTATACGGGCCGAACCCCTCCATGGAATTGGTACAGCAGTTGATGGCAGAGGCGGACGAGGATATACGAGAGACTCGAGCCCACAAACTCAACCTAGCGAATGCACACCGCAATGCTGAAGCCCCGCAGGTAATCATCCCTGTCGAAAATGCTGGGAGGCCCAAGATACCCTATGCGGCATTTCGACCCTTCCTAGAGAGCGAGACAGGGATTGATGAATATTTGGCGGACTTCGAAAGGCAATGTGCCCTGCACCAGATTCCCAACAGAGAGTGGCCCACGATATTGTCTGGGAAACTATCCGGGCGAGCCCTGGAAGCCTTTCGTACTCTGGGTGCTGAGGAAGTGACACAGTATGAGCTAGTTAAGGAGACACTGTTGCGACGGTACGCTGTAACTCCGGACACGTATCGCCGACAGTTTCGGGGCACGGAAAAGAAGCCTAACGATACCCATATGGAATGGGCGCACCGAATGCGGAGAGCGGCAAATCACTGGCTGAGCGGAAGTAAAGCGGTGACTGGGGAGGAAATTTTACAATTGTTTCTCTTAGAACATTTTTATAATGGCATGGAACAGCAAGGGAAGGAATGGCTGCGAGACAGGCGGCCTTCTACCTTAGAAGAAGCAGCCAAATTGGCCGATGAACATTATGACTCCCGTCTTCACGAACCCATGAACTACCGAGCTCCAGCACGGGTCGAACCCAGAGAGGTTTACCGTGCACCCCCTCGTACTGAATTCCGAGCCCCGGTGCCCACAAGGCCCGTCCGACACTCAGGACCACCCAATAACAGCTCTGAGCGTCCCAGACCGACTTGCCACCGATGCAAGCAACCAGGGCATTTCATGGCTAGCTGCCCCCTTAATACGCACCAGACACCCAGGAATTACAATTACCCCTCTGGGTCCTATCGTCCGGCCCGGGCCCTCTGTGTTAACCAAGAGGCCCCTATGGAGGGATATGTGGGGCCGCTTCACGAGGCAGACCCTGTATATGCTGCCTCAGATAACCGCCAGCACCATCGGCAGAGGGTATGGCTCGAGGGGCGATCTACCGAGGGATTGCGAGACACAGGGGCTACTATCACGCTGGTACAGAGTCATTTGGTGCCAGAGCACAAGCGATCCGGACAGACTGTGGCCGTTAGAGTGGCGGGGGGGGATGTGTACAAAATTCCAACAGCTAAAGTGCATCTTGATTGGGGAGCGGGAAAGGGGGCTGTGAACGTGGGCCTAATGGATAATTTACCTGCCGAAGTACTACTGGGCAACGATTTGGGCCCCATGACTTCTGCCTATGCTCCAGTATGCAACAACGAGGCGGACCCAGTGACTACACGGGCCCAAGCCCGGACGGAGCGAGAGCTCTCACCAGTGCGGGAGACACAGGTAAGACCTACCCCGACCTTGCCTGACAGGTTAGGCCCCATACCCTGGGACACCCCAGATGCTTTCGAGGCAGAGTCTAAGACTGACCCGACCTTACAAAAGTACCGGGAACGAGCAGAGACCGGAGGGGGCGGGGCAGATAACGAAACATTCTTATGGGAAAAAGGGAAACTATACCGCTGGACAGAGAAAAGGGGACAGCGTAGGCGACAGCTGGTAGTGCCCCACAAATACCGTCAAGAAATCCTCAAAATAGGCCACGACATCCCCTTAGCAGGCCACCTAGCCGTTACCCGTACCCTACACCGCATTACTCACACGTTCTTTTGGCCAGGGGTGCACGCTGACGTTAGAACTTACTGTAACACCTGCGATGTGTGTCAACGAGTAGGAAGGCGAGGCGATCACCCTAAAGCCCAGCTAGTAAATATGCCCATTGTAGAGGAACCCTTCAGCCGGGTTGCTATTGACCTAGTGGGACCACTGGCTACCCCTAGTCCCTCCGGTAAGCGATACATTCTTACCGTAGTGGACTACGCTACCAGGTACCCAGAGGCTGTCGCCCTATCCAACATACAAGCGGATACGGTAGCGAATGCACTAGTACAGGTGTTCTCCCGGGTAGGATTTCCAAAAGAAATCCTATCCGACCGAGGCACCCAATTTACGGCTGAATTGACCCAACAACTCTGGCAGGTTTGCAAAATTAAGTCCCTCCTGAGCTCCCCATACCACCCCCAGACGAACGGGCTGTGTGAGAGGTTCAATGGGACCCTCAAGCAAATGCTCAAGACGTTCACTCAGGAATACCGAGACTGGGAACGCTTCCTGCCGCACCTCCTATTTGCTTATCGGGAGGTGCCCCAGGAAACGACAGGGTTCTCTCCCTTCGAGTTGCTCTACGGAAGAAAGGTACGGGGACCCCTAAACCTGATCCGGGAGCACTGGGAGGGAGAGATGGAGGCTGACGGTGTCCCCATTGTGCCATACGTGCTGGAACTCAGGGACCGAATGGAGCAATTAGCCAAATCCGTGCGGGCTAATCTCCAGTTGGCCCAGAGAAGACAGAAAGTATGGTACGATCGGGGGGCCCGAAAGAGAATCTTCACCATAGGACAAAAGGTGTTAGTACTTAAGCCGGTGAAGACAGACAAATTGCAGGCGTCCTGGCAGGGTCCCTACCAGATCGTAGAGAAAAGGGGAGACACCACTTATGTGATAGCTAGCTGCCACGACAACAATCTTAGAAAGACATTCCATGTAAACATGCTCAAGGAATATTTTGAGCGGCCAGAGAACGTGACGGCCGTATGTTGTTCCCCTCAGGAAGACCCCGACAGTTTACCCATTCCAGACCTATTAGAAAAGAGCCTCCCCACAGGTATAGTGGCGCAGGTTCAGATAGGGGACCGACTTAGCCCCACTGAAAGGGAGCAGCTCAACCAACTCCTCCAGTCTAAACACCTCACCTTCTCCCCGAAGCCAGGGTACACTACTTTAACCACCCACCAGGTAGATACTCCGGGACAAGCTCCCTTGCGCCAGGCTCCGTACCGAATCCCCGAAGCAGTTAGGACAGGAATGAAGAAGGAGATCGATGAGATGCTCCAGCTCAGGGTAATTGAGCCCTCCGATAGTCCCTGGGCCTCCCCAGTTGTCTTGGTGCCCAAGAAAGATGGGACCACCCGGTTCTGCGTAGACTATCGGAGGCTCAATGAAAATACCGTGACGGACGCTTACCCTATGCCCAGGGTAGACGAGCTACTCGATCGTATAGCCAGGGGAAATTACCTGACCACTATTGACCTCTGCAAAGGTTACTGGCAGATTCCCCTGGCCCCGGAGGCTATCCCCAAGTCGGCATTCGTCACCCCATTCGGCTTATATCAGTTTAGGGTAATGCCGTTTGGGATGAAGAATGCCCCAGCTACATTCCAGCGCTTGGTGGATAGGCTCCTGGATGGCTTCCAGAGTTTTGCTTGCGCCTACCTGGACGACATAGCGATCCACAGTGAGTCCTGGGAGGACCACTTAGCTCATGTGGGAATGGTTCTGGATCAGATCCGGGCTGCTGGCCTGACTCTGAAGCCAGAAAAATGCCACTTTGGGATGGCCGAGGTACAGTACCTGGGTCACCGGGTGGGGTGTGGAAAGCAGCGACCAGAGCCGGCCAAAATAGAAGCTGTCGCCAATTGGCCCACCCCCATCACTAAGACTCAGGTCCTAGCCTTCCTGGGCACGGCAGGGTACTATAGACGGTTCGTACCAGACTACAGCACACTTGCCAAACCCCTGACTGACTTGACCAAGAAGAACTTACCTCGACAGGTCCTGTGGTCTCCCCACTGTGAAACGGCTTTCCAGGCTCTCAAAAATGCTCTAATTAACGCTCCTGTCTTGGCGGCCCCAGCCCTTAACAAACGTTTTATCGTCCATACAGATGCTTCCATGTTCGGGCTGGGAGCCGTCCTCAGCCAAGTAGGCGAAGATGGAGGGGAGCATCCAGTTGCCTACATCAGCCGGAAGCTCCTGCCCCGCGAAGTCAGCTATGCAGCGGTCGAAAAGGAGTGTTTGGCTTTGGTGTGGGCATTAAAGAAATTGACTCCCTATTTATATGGTCAGGAGTTCACTCTGGTCACCGACCATAACCCGTTGGTGTGGCTGAACCGGGTCTCTGGAGATAACGGCAGGCTATTACGTTGGAGCTTATCGTTGCAACCCTTCAATTTCACCATTACTTACAGACCTGGGAAACAGAATGGCAACGCCGACGGGTTGTCCAGACAAACCGACCTCATTCCCGCATAATCAGCGGTCTGGACAGCCTTAGTCTGCCCCGAAAAGGGGTCAGACCGTGTCTGCCAGAGTGTTCCACAGAAAGGGAGCACTGTTACAGAAGCATTAGTTATTTTGTTGTGAAGAGCTTATTTCCCAGCAGCAATGCCTGAACCAGCAAGCCAGCGCCTAAGAAGGGCTCCAAGAAAACCGTAACAAGTATCATTTCATAAAGAGTTAACTCTTTTTTTTCAGCTTTTAGAAACTATTGTCTAATCACCTCTGGAGCCAGACTGCTAATTGATAAGATGAACTTGTAAACTTGTTATCTTAAGTACTGTAATCCTATTGTGGCCTGTCAAAGGACAGTGCTCTCTATCTAAATGTGTGATGGGGGATTTTGTGCTTCCCCCCCCTCTCCCCCTGGGAGTGCCCTGTGTGCATGTAACCTTAATAAAAAGCAGGCTGGGCATCCCAGTCCTGAGTTCTTGTTTGACCCTCAATCGCAGCGTTGACTCGTTTTTGTGGGCAGAAGGGTATCCTAGCGGTACTGCAGCTAAGGGAGATTATTCTATATTTGCGAGACTCATATAGAATACTATGGAAAGCAGCTTCTCCCCTCTTTAGCAATAGGGATCCAGGCTACTAAGCGGTCCATCTCTCAGTGAGACTAAGGGTAACCGTAACAATTTGTAATTAAGATGCGCTGTCACTTACTTTTTAATATAGATTTTAAATTCAAATACCCCAGCGCTCCGCTACCCACTTCAAAAGTCAATTTTTCTGTGGGCTAACGGTTTGAATTGTCCAATCACCACTCTCCCTATAGGGTACTATTGTTGTAGCTAGAGCCCTGATTGGACAATAATTCAAACGGAAAAGTTGACTTTTGAAGTGGGAGGGGGAGCGCAGAGTATTTGAATTTCATATCTATATTAAAAAGTAAGTTATAGCGCATCTTCCTTACAACTGATGATTTAAACTCAATCTAAAATATCAAAAAAGATCTGGTTTTAAAAAGGAGAGAGTTTACCATCACTTTAATATTTATTCTTACACTTTTTAATTGTTAACCTCTTGTTATAACGGCAAATGCTCATCGATTGAAAAAGTTAAAGCATTAATATTTTCAAAAATGTGTTGTTAGTTATACAGATAATTGTCCATCAGGAAAGGCTGCCTTTATTTTCCAAACATACAAAAATGTACTAAGAATGACCTTTAAGAAGGGAGGTCACAGAAATTGGCAACATAATAGTATCAAAAGTGCCAGTTCTGTCGCCTGGCTCCCAACACATGTAGAACTAATTGAACCATAAAGAATGGACTCTGAGTCAGTATTTCAGCTGACAACTAGTGGTTTGTAAAATGAATCCATAATAAAAAAAATAACAGGAACTGTTTGGAACTGAACCATACCATAGAATATGAAGAATAAGCAAAATGTTTAAACTTTCTTACACAAAAAGAGGCAATAAATCACACTTGCTCATGGTAGCACTAACACTCAAAATGTCATTCATCAAAAAAATGTTTATGTGGAGTTAAATAAAAATCTTTGGAATGTACTTTCATTTTATTAGGCATGATTTTACTGTTATTAACTCCACTGTCCCCAAGAGAAGCTGGATTTTGTCCTGACAGGATCCAGAATAGTGACCCTGCAACAAGCTACTCAGTGGCTATTTGATCAGTGCAGGTGTGCATTAATATCTACCTCTAAATAGCCAAAGCAAAGGAGAAAAGCTCCTTTTCAAGAGGGGTTTCAAAATGGATTTCCATGAACTGTAAAACATTTAGAATTCTGCAAACTAAGGGCCAGAGTAGAGCGGTAATGATCAGATATTTATAGAAATAAATATTTAATAATAAGTACATTATTTTCTATGTGAAGAACATTGGAATGTAAAATATGCGTTTTGTGCATTGCGTTTCTCAATTTAGATTGCGGTGGGGTCAAAGCATAAGAGAATTTATTAAAGTGCCTTATTGAAATATTACATATCAAATAGTAATACAAATTAAAATAAATTATAAAAAATTACTAAACATACTGTAAAATATATAATCCAAAGGGGCATATTTATCAAACTCCGTATGGAGCTTGATGCCCCTTGTTTCCGGCGAGCCTGAAGTTGTGAAGCAGCGGTCCTCCTGCTCTGAGGCGGCGGACAGAAATCAACCCCATCGAATATGATCAGGTTGATGGACACCCCATGCTAGCGTGAATCTGCAGGGGGCAGCATAACATCAGAAGTTCACAAGAACTGCTGGTGCAATGATAAATGCCGACAGCGTATACTGTCGGCATTTCTGGATGTGCAGCGGACATGATACACTACATTGTATCATGTCCACTCGCACATTGATAATCATACCCCATAGAGTATATATATATGTATATATATATTATATATTTTTAATGAGGATTAAAGTTGAACAAACGGTTATCTTGCATGAATATAAATATCTATATATTGAGGCCCATTTATCAAGCTCTGTATGGACAGGTTTCGCCACAATTCAACCCGATCGAGTACGATCAGGTTGATTGACACCTCCCTGCTGGTGGCCCATTGGCCGCGAGTCTGCAGGGGGCGGTGTTGCACCTGGAGAGCTGCTGGTGCAATGCTGAATACAGAGAGCGTATTGCTCTCCGCATTCAGAGAGGTCCTGCGGACCTGATCCGCACTGCGGCCAATTTAATACATTGTTTCTGGTCCTGTACAAAAATCCTGCAGTTCTGGAACAAAGTAGAATACTGGCTTAATAAAAAGCTAGATATGAGGTTAAAGCCAGAGATATTTTCTTTCTTTAAACAATAAGTGCCAGTGAAGGAAATATCAATTTAGTAAATACTGCAATTCTAGTAGGTCGTAGTCTGATATTAAAAAATTGGAAAAATATGGAAGCACCTTCAATAGCGAGTTTTTCACATTCCATGTATCACCAAATAATTTTTTAACAATTTAATATAACATCTACTCAAAACAAAAAAATCAAAGATTTATTTGCAAAATGGTTAAGTATTATCTTTTCCTTCCCACTATCAATACAATTTTTGCTCACGTCTCATTATCATAAGATGGAAATCTTTGAACAATTAATTCTCCAAAACTTTTTTCCAATTGCATGGTATTAAGTGTCTGTTTTATTAAATGCGAGATGGAAGCTTGAGGGGAGATTAAGGAGGAGGAGAGGACTTGGCCATTTTTTTTTTCCTTACTGTGTTTTGTCCTGTTTTTGTCTTGTTTTTGTCCTGTTTTTATCTTGTTTTTATGATTTTGTTTTATTTTTTTTCTTTTTCTTTTTAGTACTTATTTTAGTTTACCCCCCCCCCCCAAAAAAAAATAAACATCCCAACAGTGTAAGGGGGTTAAGTGAGTAAAATATCTTACACCATATAGATGTACAGGTATATATTTAGGATACCAGGTATGCAATTATGGTGCTCAGAAAAAGGAACTAATCAATGCACTAGATAAAGTTTTCTTCCATTTTTTTTCTCTCTCTTTTGATGGTTATATACAACTGTCTGCAGGATATATAACTGTCATACCAAGGCGTCCTGTGAGATGTAAATGTATTTCCAATCCATATACTGTAGGTTTATGACTTATTTTAACTTATTCTTTAGTGCTCTGCAGAACAGATTGATGTAAATCATCAGCTACATAATAAAAAACAAAACAAAGTTAAAAAACAAACAAAAAAAACCATATATATCCCCTGGGAGGAGCCTGCTGGCAAGGCTATAGCCCACTGTATAGTATAGTAAGCATCGTATAAAGTTCACAATATAACAGAAGCGTTATGTGGAATGAACAGAATTAAACATATGACAGAAGGCACCCATCAGGGCCTGCTACATATAGTTCCTAGGGAGTTATGACTCCAATTTACATGCTAGCCTGTAAACATTTGATTATAGCAATCTGACATTTTCCCTCTCCATATTAACCAGTAAAATCTGAATGTACGGTGACCCCAATAAGGACATTATATGACTGAAAAACCCTGTTAAAGTGACCATATAACCTGCTACCGGCGAAAAGATAATTAAATCATCGTCCACGATCTGTTGACCTCCATGATCTTCAACTTAGTAAAACTTGCCTTATCATAAGTAACTATACATATATATGTGTTTAACCCACACAAGTCCTGTATATAGGCAGTGTCCAATGGTAGCATATGTGAAAAAATAAAAAAACAAGTAAAAGTGAACTACAATAACTGCATATGTGTCGCATTCAATCATATGAAATGTACCAAAAGCTTCAGGCCGTTAGACCGTCATTGTCAAGTTGGTAGATGTCAATTTCCATACCCCAACCTGCTTTGATACTGTATTGTGCCCGGGATTCGCAGGCAGCTAGATAACATTTCTTTGTGGTTTTTCCGACCCCTCTTCTTCGATATATATATATTTATATATATATATATATATATATATATATATATATATATAGGTTATTTTTTTTTACAGTATGTTTAATAATTTTTAATATTTTGTATTACTTTTTATTAATATGTGTGGTATAGGTAAAAAAGGGCATTATCCTTTAAGTAAGGAACATAGGAATGTTAAATATGTATAGTAAATATACAGTAAAACACATAAATACATCTGTACACATACATATGCATATTTATGTGTACCTATCTCAGTCCTTTTTTTCTAACACCTGAGACCTCATATCTTTAAAGCATTATAACTTTTTAATGCAATATTTTTTTTAATAATTTTTGTCAGATAGTGTTATTATGAGTATAACTACTTTTTAATGTATTTTTGATGGTTTTTGTGACACTTTTTATTCAAGAGTAATAGTTAACCAGAGCTCTGAGGTTGCGCTACCCCAACATGCGATAAATTCATAGAGTTTACATTCAACTTTTAATATGCGTGCTACTTCTGACATGCACAAACAACCGCTATAAACCCCTTATCGCGCAACAGCGCACCACTCGTAATCTAGCCCTTAAAGTAAAATTTGACATTTAATTTATCTATTTTATCTACATATTTATTTAGTTTGCAGGCATATAATTTGCAATGTAATGCTCAAAATATATACTTTATGGAAAATATGAATAATGCCCTTAAATGCTAGTGAGGATGATAGCATTGCTTTTCTTTCCAAAGGGTCAGATCTAGAATAAAACTTTACTACCAACTTCTCATGACAATTTGCCTCTTTCTCTTTCCCCATCTTGCTAATAGAAAATGACCTAATTGTTGTTTAAACTGTAGGATCAAAGACAAATGCTACAATCTCTGTTATAAACACAAGTGATTTATGTTTGGACTGGCCAGAATACATCACACTATCTGTGTTACTGCTGCGTTTAGTTCTATCTCAAAAGGCTCCTTCCTGCAGCCTGACGTAATCCATGACATAAGAAGAAATATGTGACGTTACTGACACGTTACAGACACCTGCTAACGCCACCTCATCTGACACTCTTGTTCTGTGCTTCCTGGGCAACCATTTATTCACAAATCTGTTAGCTCTGCCCAAGTACAATTTTTGGGGGGCCCCTAAAGGTAACCCAGTACTAATCAATAGTTATAATATAAGACCAATGAGTGCCTGCATTCTGTGGAATACTTGGATGATTTATAGCAGAGCACCGTGGCATTAATGGAGTGGTGAGATTGTGCTTTCCCTTAAAGGAACTATATATATATATATATCTGTATAATGAATTTGAGGGAAGCTAGACTGACTGCTTTAAAAGGACAGTCTAGTCAAAATTGAACTTTCATGATTCAGATAGAACATGGTATTTTAAGCAACTTTCTAATTTACTCCTATTATCAATTTTTCCTTGTTGTCTTGGTATCTTTATTTAAAACCAGGAATGTAAGCTTAGAAGCCGGCTCATTTTTGGTTCAGCACCTGGATAATGCTTGCTGATTGGTGTCTAAATGTAGCCTACAATCAGCAAGTGCTACCCAGTGTCTTGAACCAAAAATGGGTCGACTCCTAATCTTACATTACAGCTTTTAAAAAAAAAAGATACTAAGGGAATGAAGAAAAATTGATAATGGGAATAAATTAGAAAGTTGCTTAATGTGTCATGCTCTGTCTGAATCATGAAAAAAATGTAGGTTTCATATTGGTTTAATAAAAGGCTCCCTTGCATTAGGATTGTATACATTCTGCACACACCTTGTATAGACTGACTGCTATGGGCCCCTCTAACACTTGGGCCCTGGTGGCACTGCACCTGCTGGAGCAATAGTAGCTCCGCCCCCGGATATAAGTTCTCCTACAGCAGACGTGTCCTACATAATCATACCGGCGTATGTTTCAACTTTAATATTACGCCTAATGCAAAACAAAATACACTATTTTCAGTGCACTGTACCTTAAAATCTCTGTTAATTCCACATGTGTATGATTTGCTTTCAGAGTAATTAGTGTTTTGAGTATTTTGCTAAAAGCTCGCCACCTCTAATTTGTGAGAAAAATGATGAAATCTGCAGGGCAAATATGTTTACAGAATTATGCTGTGATTTGATATATGCTTATGGAACGCTCATGTTCAGCCCATTTTCCAAATAAAACCCACTAATTACACTTTGTATTTTGTACTTATAAGTATGAATTTCCATATTCAATTTGATTTAAGCCTGTGTAATTTACAGACAAATTATACGTTTTTGATCAAATGATTTTAGCAAACAATTCTGTTACGATTTTTGATGTACCTCAACAATACAATTTTGTCCTGTGTACTCTTGTGTATTTTTGTGTGAATTGTTCAATTATTAATTTTGTATGATTTCAAATTACAATTTTCATTGTGCACTTTTGTAATGTATGTATCTCCTTCCCATATGAAAATGCATTATACGTCCTTTAGCGAGACACCCTGTTTTCAGGGTAATAAGTGTCTTTTTATAATTCCACCAGGGAAATAGGACTGCAAAGTATTCTTATAGAATCTCACCAGCCCAGAGACTAAGGATGAACAAATATGCTGAAAGTCTAAAATAGTCCTGTGGACATTCATTTTGGAAAAACATAATTTATGTAAGAACTTACCTGATAAATTCATTTCTTTCATATTGGCAAGAGTCCATGAGCTAGTGACATATGGGATATACAATCCTACCAGGAGGGGCAAAGTTTCCCAAACCTCAAAATGCCTATAAATACACCCCTCACCACACCCACAATTCAGTTTAACGAATAGCCAAGCAGTGGGGTGATAAAGAAAGGAGTAGAAAGCATCAACAAATGAAATTTGGAAATATTTGTGCTTTATACAAAAAATCATAACCACCATAAAAAGGGTGGGCCTCATGGACTCTTGCCAATATGAAAGAAATGAATTTATCAGGTAAGTTCTTACATAAATTATGTTTTCTTTCATGTAATTGGCAAGAGTCCATGAGCTAGTGACATATGGGTTATCAATACCCAAGATGTGGAGTCTTCCACTCAAGAGTCACTAGAGAGGGAGGGAATAAAAATAAAAACAACCATATTTCGCTGAAAAAATTAATCCACAACCCAAAAAAATAAGTTTATTTTCATTTTTGAAAGAAAAAAACTTAAATCAAAAGCAGAAGAATCAAACTGAAACAGCTGCCTGAAGAACTTTTCTACCAAAAACTGCTTCCAAAGAAGCAAATACATCAAAACGGTAGAATTTAGTAAATGTATGCAAAGAGGACCAAGTCGCCGCTTTGCAAATCTGATCAACTGAAGCTTCATTCTTAAAAGCCCACGAAGTGGAGACTGATCTAGTAGAATGAGCTGTAATTCTCTGAGGTGGGGCCTGACCGACTCCAAATAAGCTTGCTGAATCAAAAGTTTCAACCAAGAAGCCAAGGAAATAGCAGAAGCCTTCTGACCTTTCCTAGGACCAGAAAATAAAACAAATAGACTGGAAGTCTTCCTGAAATCTTTAGTAGCTTCCACATAATATTTCAAAGCTCTTACCACATCCAAAGAATGTAAGGATCTCTCCAAAGAATTCTTAGGATTAGGACATAAGGAAGGGACAACAATTTCTCTACTAATGTTGTTAGAATTCACAACCTTAGGTAAAAATTGAAAAGAAGTCCGCAAAACTGCCTTATCCTGATGAAAAATCAGAAAAGGAGACTCACAAGAAAGCGCAGATAGCTCAGAAATTCTTCTAGCAGAAGAGATAGCCAAAAGGAACAACACTTTCCAAGAAAGTAGTTTAATGTCAAAAGAATGCATAGGCTCAAATGGAGGCGCCTGTAAAGCCTTCAGAACCAAATTAAGACTCCAAGGAGGAGAAATTGATTTATTGACAGGCTTAATACGAACTAAAGCCTGTACAAAACAGTGAATATCAGGAAGTATAGCAATCTTTCTGTGAAATAAAACAGAAAGAGCGGAGATTTGTCCTTTCAAGGAACTTGCAGACAAACCCTTATCCAAACCATCCTGAAGGAACTGTAAAATTCTAGGAATTCAAAAAGAATGCCAGGAGAATTTATGAGAAGAACACCATGAAATTTAAGTCTTCCAAACTCTACCAAACCCCTTGTGCTGTCAGAGATCCCCAAACAGCTCCCCAACCTGAAAGACTCGCATCTGTTGAGATCACAGTCCAGGTTGGCCGAACAAAAGAAGCCCCTTGAACCAAACGATGGTGATCTATCCACCATGTCAGAGAGTGTCGTACATTGGGATTCAAGGATATTAATTGTGATATCTTTGTATAATCCCAGCACCATTGATTCAACATGCAAAGCTGTAGAGGTCTCATGTGAAAACGAGCAAAGAGGATCGCGTCCGATGCTGCAGTCATGAGACCTAAAACTTCCATGCACATAACCACTGAAGGGAATGACAGAGACTGAAGGTGCCGGCATGCTGCGACCAATTTTAAACGTCTCTTGTCTGTTAGAGACAGAGTTATGGACACTGAATCTATCTGGAAGCCTAAAAAGGTGACCCTTGTCTGAGGAATCAAGAAACTTTTTGGTAAATTGATCCTCCAATTATGTTTCCGAAGAAACAACACAAGTTGATTCGTGGGAGATTCTGCAGTTTGTAAAGACTGAGCTGGTACCAAGATATCGTCCAAATAAGGAAACACTGCAATACCCTTTCTCTGATTACAGATAGTAGGGCACCCAGAACCTTTGAAAAGATTCTTGGAGCTGTTGCTAGGCCAAATGGAAGAGCAACAAATTGGTAATGCTTGTCTAGAAAAGAGAATCTCAGAAACTGATAGTGTGCTGGATGAATCGGAATATGAAGGTATGCATCCTGCAAGTCTATTGTGGACATATAATGTCCTTGCTGAACAAAAGGCAGAATAGTACTTATAGTTACCATCTTGAAAGTTGGTACTCTTACATAACGATTCAAAATTTTCAGATCCAGAACTGGTCTGAATACATTTTCATTCTTTGGTACAATGAATAGGTTTGAATAAAAACCCCAAACCTTGTTCCTGAGGAGGAACTGGCATGATTACCCCTGAAGACTCCAGGTCTGAAACACACTTCAGAAAAGCCTGAGCTTTTACTGGATTTACAGGGATACGTGAGAGAAAAAATCTTCTCACAGGAGGTGTCATAATACTACTCCCTTTAAGTGATCACATGTGGTAAATAATGTCCCTTTAAGAAATACTCAGTCTCAGACTGGAACTCCTATTTAAGGAGGGACTCAAGCACTTTGCCAATTGCTTGATAATTGCAAGTGTATGGTGAAAGATATTCAACAGAATTCTTATCCAGCTCCTAAGTATAACTGAATATAATCCAAACTCTATACAAGGATCTAACAATCTAAACTTACTTATCAAAATAGAACTTACCATCTAAGAACTAAGAATCCTAATTTAAAGTTACTCTGTATATTTTTTTCATCACATCAGAACCGCTCCACTAAATCAAACAGTTGCGTTTTCACAGCACGCTGACGTCACCAGCCGCTCAGCGTGTGAATCAGGATTCCGGAACAGCGTCTCTGCATCAGCTACACTCTCTGCTTGTGACCACTCCCCAAACACTCTTACCTGAGGAATAATATCAGCGCAATAAGGATTTCATCTACCAACTAAACCAGGGGCGTAAACGCAAGTATTTGGTTTATTGATTTATGCACTAAATAACGTTATTAACCACTGTGAACTTATCACCTATATGAATCATTATATATGAACTGCCAATAACAAAGTATTTTCTCTGGTTATACTAATTATCAAAGAATACAGTTCACCTCTGCCTGTTACATAACGGACGCTATGACTCTATTATAAATAATCCTCTTAGCCCAAAACTTTACACTATTTCTCACTTATTGTTACTATACAAAGCTCAAGTCTGAAATTTCTCACTTTGCGTTTACTACAAAAAGCTCAAGTATGATAAATTCAATCTTTATTCTCTGAACAGAGTTATATTTGTCCAAGTGTATATTACTTTTACTCTTGAGACATTAAACTCTATTCTTTATTCCACTAATCACCACTGTTATTCCTAAGAGGTATCAGTTCTCACTCCTCATTGGGAACTGCATAAATAGGAATACCTACAAACATATATTATTTCAGTATTCAAGACTTAGGGATATTGCAGAATTATCAAGCCTATAAAAAGGAACACATAAGATGGATCCTGCACAAATGGCCAATGAAATTGGCACCCTTAACCAAAAGGTTGAACTACTTGCACAAGGTTTAAATGAACTTAAAACTGAAAATAACACTCTTAAACGCCTAATAGATGATTACTTCACACAGAAAACCACTGATTCTCCTGAACCCCAAATTAACCCTCCACATCCCTTTTCAGGGGTTCGCTCAAAATATCGTGAATTTAAGAATTCATGTATGCTATTATTTGCTATGAAACCCAAAACGTACAGCACTGAACGCATTAAAGTCTGTACCACAATCTCATACCTGAGTGGGGAACCCAGAGCATGGGCCGATAGATTCTTTGAGTCTGGGGATCCTATACTTGAATCTTTAGAAAACTTCTTCACAGCAATGTCTACCCTATATGAGGATACCAACAAACAAAACACTGCTGAACTGAATCTGAGAGCTCTAAGACAGGGGAAAAGGGCGGTGGAATATTATATAGCCGAATTCCAACTCTGGGCTACTGATTCACAATGGAATCTTGTCAGTCTAAAAAATCAATTTAGACTGGGTTTATCAGAACACCTCAAAGATGAACTCTCTCGAATTGAATTGCCTGAAACCTTGGATGCACTAATGAAAGTTAGTATATCAATGGATCGTCGCTACAGGGAAAGAAAGTTAGAAAAACAACATCCTGAACCATATACAAAGAAACACTATCCTGTACATTATGACAAACCCAACACATCAGCAGTACCCATGGAAATTGGAACCATAAAAGGACCATTAACTCCAGAAGAAAAGACAAGACGTCGCTTATCTAATCTATGCATGTACTGTGCTAACAAGGAACATAGTGTGTCAACATGCCCTCTCCTTCTTCGTCAAAAGAGGGGTAAGACTTTTTACAGTATAAATAATATCTCTACAGAAATAAATAATCATTTGACCATATCTATGTCTTTGCAGTGGGATCAACACCTCTACCAGAGCGAGGCTATGATTGACTCCGGAGCTTTCGGAATGTTCATAGATCAGAAAATAGTTAATGCAAATAAAATACCCTGTGTGTTAAAAGAAATACCAGTCTATGTTAAGGTCATTGATGGGTCCAATTATTTAAAGGGTCCCATTACACACCACACCATTCCTCTACTCACTACAACAAATGATGGTCACAAAGAATATATCACATATGACATTATTCCTGGTTCCATTCATCCCATCATTCTGGGTTACCCATGGTTATCCAAACACAACCCCACTATCGATTGGTCAGATAATAAGGTAAAGTTTGATTCTCCATATTGTTCATCAACTTGTTTTCCTTATATACAAATTAATAATGCTGTTTCTGCTCTACCTCAAGAATACGCTGAATTCGCAGACGTATTCGATCTCAAAGAAGCAGAAAATCTTCCTCCACACCGACCATATGACTGCCCTATAGATACGAAACCAGGTGCAGTCATACCGTTTGGAAGAATTTTCCCATTATCTCAAAAAGAATTGCAATTCCTGAGGGAATATCTAGATGTTAACCTGCGTAAAGGCTTTATCTCTCCTAGTACATCTCCTGCTGCAGCAGGTATTTTTTTTGTTACTAACAAAGACGGTACAAGGCGACCGATTATCGATTACAGAGCACTTAATTCCATAACCATTAAAAACAGATACCCCCTTCCTCTCATCCCTGAGCTTCTAGAAAGGTTGAATGAAGCAACAATTTTCACCAAATTAGATCTTAAAGGTGCATACAACCTTATCAGGATGAAGAGTGGGGATGAATGGAAAACAGCTTTTAGGACGCGTTACGGCTTATTTCAGTATAATGTCATGCCATTCGGTCTCACAAATGCCCCCGCCACATTCCAATATTTTATAAATGATATCTTTAAAGACCTTATGGATGTGTGCGTGGTGGTTTATTTAGACGATATTTTAATATACTCTCGTAATATGACAGAACATATTAAACATGTAAGATGGGTATTAGCTAGACTGCGTGAACATCAACTCTACGCCAAGATGGAGAAGTGTTGTTTCCACGTAAAGACTATAAAAATTTTGGGATACATAATTTCCCCTACTGGTATAACTATGGATCCTGAAAAGGTATCCGCTATACTCAATTGGGCTAAACCCACTTCTTTAAAATCATTACAAAGATTTCTGGGATTCACCAATTTTTATAGACGATTCATAAAAGATTTTTCTACAATTGTCAAACCATTAACCAGACTGACCGGCAAACAAAAGTTCAAATGGGACAAAGATGCTCATGATTCCTTTCAACTCTTAAAAACCAAATTCTCATCTGCTCCCATATTACAGCTTCCCCATCCTGATTACCAGTATACAGTAGAGGTTGATGCATCTAACACCGGAATTGGGGCAGTTCTCTCACAACAAAGTTTGACTAACCCTACTTTACATCCGATTGCATACTACTCTAGATCACTCTCAAATGCTGAAAGAAACTACTCAGTGGGAGACAAGAAATTATTAGCGATCAAATGTGCTCTGGAACATTGGAGACATTTACTTGAGGGCACCTCCAAACCATTTTATATCTTCACCGATCACAAGAATCTTCAATATTTAAGGAATAATAAAACACTTTCTTCCAGACAGGTACGATGGGCTTTGTTTCTGGACAGGTTCGACTTTTTAATCACTTATCGTCCTGGGTCAAAAAATATGAAAGCAGATGCCCTCTCTAGATCCTTGGAACCAATCTGTGAAGAACCAGAGGACAAAGACATCATAGCCCCTCACAAGATTATCGCATCTGCCACTTCTCTACTCACAGAAATAGTAGATGCTCTACAATCAGACACAGAGATTCCTCCATTCTGTGTAACAGATGAGAAGACAGGATTAAAAACTTACAACAACAAGACCTATATACCCTCATCCCTACGACTTGAATTGATACAACACTATCATAATTCTCCGCTCTCTGGACACCCTGGAATAACAAAGACACAGGAACTCATTAAAAGAACCTTCTGGTGGCCACAATTAAATCAAGATGTAGTAAAATTCGTAACAAGTTGTGAAACATGCGCTAGAAATAAGAAAGACCATCATAGACCATTTGGTCTTATGTGCTCCTTACCCATTCCAGAGGTTCCATGGTCTATGATAGCGATGGACTTCATAGTGGAGTTACCACCTTCCAACCAATTTACCACCATTCTGGTGGTAGTTGATCACTTGACTAAACTGGCCCACTTCATCCCTTTAAAATCATTACCAACTGCCATTAATACAGCAAAAATCTTTATGTCTCACATTGTGAAACTGCATGGATTACCTACTTCAATTGTCTCAGACCGTGGAACACAATTTACCTCTCGATTCTGGAGGGAATTATGTCGAATTCTTCAAATCTCATCAAGACTCTCTACATCATTCCATCCACAATCCAATGGATTGACTGAACGTACAAATCAGACCCTGGAACAATATCTTCGCTGCTATGTTTCCCATCTTCAGGATGATTGGGCAGATTGGCTACCATTGGCAGAATTCGCGTATAATAACTCCATGAACACCTCTACCAAAACCTCTCCATTCCATGCCACCTACGGATACCATCCTAAGTCTCTACCTGGTAGGGACCTAGTATCCGTTAACCCTGCCGTTTCTAATTACACCCAAAATCTAAACGCCTCCCTTACTTTATTGAAAAGACATCTCGAAGAAGCCAAATCCACACAAAAGAAATATTACGACACTAAAAGATGTAACCCTCCAACATATAAAGTTGGTGACCGTGTTCTTCTATCTACTAAGAATCTTAAACTCACAGTACCCTGTAAAAAACTTGCAAATCAATTTATTGGTCCTTATACTATCACAAAGATCATAAATCCTAATGCAGTCACTCTAAAACTTCCAAGTAACTTAAAGATACATCCCTCTTTTCATGTTTCCCTGTTAAAACCTTTCCGTGGGAATAACAACACTCAACCAACTATGACCGATACTTCCATCATAGCGGAACCTGATCAATCGGAGTATGAAATAGAAAAGATCCTTGATTCCCGCATTCGTTGGAGACGAGTGGAATACTTGGTTCACTGGAAAGGTTATGGACATGAGGAGGATTCCTGGGTACATCATGCAAATCTTCATGCACCTCACTTGCTCTCTGAATTCCATAAAAAATATCCCACGAAACCATGTGCTGGGGGAAGATGGAGGGCATCCTGAAAGGGGGGATCTGTCATAATACTACTCCCTTTAAGTGATCACATGTGGTAAATAATGTCCCTTTAAGAAATACTCAGTCTCAGACTGGAACTCCTATTTAAGGAGGGACTCAAGCACTTTGCCAATTGCTTGATAATTGCAAGTGTATGGTGAAAGATATTCAACAGAATTCTTATCCAGCTCCTAAGTATAACTGAATATAATCCAAACTCTATACAAGGATCTAACAATCTAAACTTACTTATCAAAATAGAACTTACCATCTAAGAACTAAGAATCCTAATTTAAAGTTACTCTGTATATTTTTTTCATCACATCAGAACCGCTCCACTAAATCAAACAGTTGCGTTTTCACAGCACGCTGACGTCACCAGCCGCTCAGCGTGTGAATCAGGATTCCGGAACAGCGTCTCTGCATCAGCTACACTCTCTGCTTGTGACCACTCCCCAAACACTCTTACCTGAGGAATAATATCAGCGCAATAAGGATTTCATCTACCAACTAAACCAGGGGCGTAAACGCAAGTATTTGGTTTATTGATTTATGCACTAAATAACGTTATTAACCACTGTGAACTTATCACCTATATGAATCATTATATATGAACTGCCAATAACAAAGTATTTTCTCTGGTTATACTAATTATCAAAGAATACAGTTCACCTCTGCCTGTTGTTTACAATAGTATTATTAGTCTTGTGCACAGGAGCAATCGGCAAATCTACGCGTTTCAGCCACCAGGGGAACTTGATAAAGGCCCCTGGCGGCTGAAACGCGTAGATTTGCCGATTGCTCCTGTGCACAAGACTAATAATACTATTGTAAACAACAGATTGGATACGTAAGTAGATAGGACAGGTACATCGGGCAGCTATTAAAACTTTGTTTGTGCTTGCTCCATATGTGTAATCCCTGTCCCAGGACCTACTTATACTAATCCATCTGTATAATCAATATCCTGTTTGGAACTTCGGTTCTTTACCATACCCTGTGGGATTATCAAAGAGTTACCTACACCGGAACACCTTTTGCACTACAGCCCGGAACTGTTTGTGTACATACGGGGATCACAGTATCCTCCACCGCTTGCAGAGAACGCTGCACTGACTCTCAACACTGAGGAAAGGAGGACACATTTTATCCGGAGTTTCTGGCTACAAGTTTGCACAAAACAACTACTCTCTGGACATTGTTGCGATATTAACAGGAAGATACAGGTTTTAGAATTCTTATGTATCTCTTTTCTGTTATGTGTTCTAGATGAGATCATTTGTTCGTACACATTTTTTACAATCCTATTCGATACCCTTGAGAGACAATGCTCTGAATCCAATGATTTTGGACAGACTTTATCCAAAAATCCTTGAAAAACCTTAATCTGCCCCCTACCAGCTGAGCTGGAATGAGGGCCTCACCTTCATGCGGACTTAGGAGCTGACTTTGGTTTCCTAAATGGCTTGTATTTATTCCAATTCGAGGAAGGCTTCCAATTGGAAGCAGATTCCTTGGGAGGAGGATTGAGTTTTTGTTCCTTATTCTGACGAAAGGAACAAAAACGGTTAGAAGCCTTAGATTTACCCTTAGGTTTTTTATCCTGAGGCAGAAAAACTCATTTTCCTCCAGTGATAGTTGAAATAATAGAATCCAACTGAGAACCAAATAAATTATTACCTTGGAAAGAAAGAGATAGTAATCTAGATTTAGATGTCATATCAGCATTCCAAGATTTAAGCCACAAAGCTCTTCTAGCTAATACAGCTAAAAACATGGATTTAACATCCATTTTGATAATATCAAAAATGGCATCACAAATAAAATGATTATCATGTTGCAGTAAGCGAGAAATGCTAGATATGTCAGGATCCAATTCTCGTTGCGCTAAATTCTCCAAACAACAAGTTGAGGCAGCCGCAACATCAGCCAAAGAAATAGCAGGTCTGAGAAGATGACCTGAATATAAATAGGCCTTCCTTAGATAAGATTCAAGCTTCCTATCTAAAGGATCCTTAAAAGAAGTACTATCTTCCATAGGAATAGTGGTACGTTTAGCAAGAGTAGAAATAGCCCCTTTGGGGATTTTTTTCCCAAAACTCTATAGATTTTGCTGGTAAAGGATACAATTTTTTAAACCTTGAAAAAGGAATAAAAGAAGTACCTGGCTTATTCCATTCCCTATAAATCATATCAGAAATAGCCTCAAGAATAGGAAATACCCCTGGAGAAACCACAGGAGGTTTAAAAACAGCATTTAAACATTTATTAGACTGAACGTCAATAGGACTGGTTACCTCAATATCCAAAGTAATTAACACTTCTTTTAATAAAGAACGCATATACTCTATTTTAAATAAATAAGTAGATTTGTCAGTGTCAATGTCTGAGGAAGGATCTTCTGAATCAGATAGATCCTCATCAGAAGAGGATAAATTATTATGATGTTGGTCATTTGAAATTTCATCAGCTAAATGAGAAGTTTTAAAAGACCTTTTACGTTTATTAGAAGGTGGAAATGCAGACAAAGCCTTCAGAATAGAATTAGAAACAAATTCTTTAAAATTTACATGTACATTAGAAGTTGAAGGAACTGCAACTGGCAATGTACTATTACTGATGGAAACACTATCTGCATGTAAAAGTTTATCATGACAACTATTACAAATGACATTTGGTGAAATAATTTCTACACTTTTACAACAAATGCACTTAGCTTTGGTAGAACCGATGTCAGGCAGCAATGTTCCAGCAGAAACTTCTGAGGCAGGATCAGATTGGGACATCTTGCTCAATGTAAGAGAAAAAACAACATATAAAGCAAAATTATCTATTTCCTTATATGACAGTTTCAGGAATGGGAAAAAAATGCAAAAGCATAGGCCTCTGATAGAGAAAAAAGCAAGAGGCAAACATCAATGGGGTACTGAAATAATGAAAAAAATTTGGCGCCAAGTATGATCCACAACGTAACGTAAACTTTTTTGGCGCTAAAAATAACCGGAAATGACACACTCGCATCACTAATCACGCCGCCGTGTGAAAGGTCTCGGCATCACGTATGATGCCGGAAATGACGAAGTTACGTCATAAACGTATTTTTTCACGCAAAAAATATTTTCACGCCAAGAATGACGCAATAAAGTTTAGCATTTGATGCACCCGCGGGCCTAATACCCGCAATAGCAAGAAGTAGTCAATTGAAAAATAGACTAAACCCCAGGTAAGAAATACATTTCTTAAAAATTTTTAAATTTCCCCAAATATGAAACTGACAGTCTGCTGAAGAAAATACATGAACCTGACTCATGGCAAATATAAGTACTATACATATATTTAGAACTTTATATAAATGCATAAAGTGCCAAACCATAGCTGAGGTGTCTTAAGTAATAAAAAACATACTTACCAAAAGACACCCATCCACATATAGCAGATAGCCAAACCAGTACTAAAACAGTTATTAGTAGAGGTAATGGTAAATTGAGAGTATATCGTCGATCTGAAAAGGGAGGTAGGAGATGAATCTCTACGACCGATAACAGAGAACCTATGAAATAGACCCCCGTTAGGGAAATCATCATATTCAAATAAGTGATACTCCCTTCACGTCCCTCTGACATTCGCTGTACTCTGAGAGGAATCGGGCTTCAACAATGCTGAGACAAAACTTACTTCACCACCTCCATAGGAGGCAAAGTTTGTAAAACTGAATTGTGGATGTGGTGAGGGGTGTATTTATAGGCATTTTGAGGTTTGGGAAACTTTGCCCATCCTGGTAGGATTGTATATCCCATACGTCACTAGCTCATGGACTCTTGCCAATTACATGAAAGAAATGGAATGCTGATAAGAATGAAAATCCAGTAAAATTCAGTAATCAAATGTTATTTCCGGTTTTCAAATGTCACTTCCGTTTTCGAATGTTCATAATTAGATTGAAAAAAAGATCAAAATTGTGAATATAACATTAGATCTAGCAAATACTATTCAGAAGTTCAATAGTTCATGTGGTAGGGAATTTAGTAAATTGGTACATTTACTAAACTACAATATTGCGCTTTGTCATACGACTCATTTTAGCATTATACCTAGTTTTATTTGCATCTATATATATATATATATATATACATATATATATATATATATACAGATATACATACATATATATATATATATATATATATATATATATATATATATATATATATATATATATATATACAGTATATATATATTTTG
Source organism: Bombina bombina (assembly GCF_027579735.1). Lineage (NCBI taxonomy): Eukaryota > Metazoa > Chordata > Amphibia > Anura > Bombinatoridae > Bombina > Bombina bombina. The sequence goes on from NC_069502.1 coordinate 72,613,125, forward strand.
ATTAAGATCATGAATTTGGCTACACTGAGTTAGAATGTATCTATGTATCTATTCTTACAAACATTTGTGAGTATCTTTTTATAATCTTGTCTGCAGTTGTGGTTTTAGATACGGGTCAGATACTAACTTAGGCCTAGATTTGGAGTTTGGCGGTAGCCGTGAAAACCAGCGTTAGAGGCTCCTAACGCTGGTTTTAGGCTACCTCCAGTAATTGGAGTCACTCAAAAAAGGGTCTAACGCTCACTTTTCAGCCGCGACTTTTCCATACCGCAGATCCCCTTACGTCAATTGCGTATCCTATCTTTTCAATGGGATTTTTCTAACTCCGGTATTTTGAGTCGTGTCTGAAGTGAGCGTTAGAAATCTAACGACAAAACTCCAGCCGCAGAAAAAAGTCAGTAGTTAAGAGCTTTCTGGGCTAACGCCGGTTCATAAAGCTCTTAACTACTGTGCTCTAAAGTACACTAACACCCATAAACTACCTATGTACCCCTAAACTGAGGCCCCCCCCACATCGCCGCCACTCGATTAATTTTTTTTAACCCCTAATCTGCCGACCGCCACCTACGTTATCCTTATGTACCCCTAATCTGCTGCCCCTAACACCGCCGACCACTATATTATATTTATTAACCCCTAACCTGCCCCCCACAACGTCGCAGCCAGCTACCTACAATAATTAACCCCTAATCTGCCGACCGCAAAGCGCCGCTACTTAAGTTATCCTTATGTACGCCTAATCTGCTGCCCCTAACACCGCCGACCCCTATATTATATTTATTAACCCCTAATCTGCCCCCCTTAATGTCGCCTCCACCTGCCTACACTTATTAACCCCTAATCTGCCGAGCGGACCGCACCGCTACTATAATAAAGTTATTAACCCCTAATCCGCCTCACTAACCCTATAATAAATAGTATTAACCCCTAATCTGCCCTCCCTAACATCGCCGACACCTAACTTCAATTATTAACCCCTAATCTGCCGACCGGAGCTCACCGCTATTCTAATAAATATATTAACCCCTAAAGCTAAGTCTAACCCTAACACTAACATCCCCCCTAACTTAAATATAATTTAAATCTAACGAAATTAATTAACTCTTATTAAATAAATTATTCCTATTTAAAGCTAAATACTTACCTGTAAAATAAATCCTAATATAGCTACAATATAAATTATAATTACATTGTAGCTATTTTAGGATTAATATTTATTTTACAGGTAACTTTGTATTTATTTTAACCAGGTACAATAGCTATTAAAATGTTAAGAACTATTTAATAGCTAAAATAGTTAAAATAATTAATTAAATAAAATACCTACAATTACCTACAATTAAACCTAACACTACACTATCAATACATTAATTAAATACAATACCTACAAATAACTACAATGAAATAAACTAACTAAAGTACAAAAAATAAAAAAGAACTAAGTTACAAAAAATAAAAAAATATTTACAAACATAAGAAAAATATTACAACAATTTTAAACTAATTACACCTACTCTAAGCCCCCTAATAAAATAACAAAGCCCCCAAAAATAAAAAATGCCCTACCCTATTCTAAATTACTAAAGTTCAAAGCTCTTTTACCTTACCAGACCTGAACAGGGCCCTTTGCGGGGCATACCCCAAGATGTTCAGCTCTTTTGCCTGTAAAAAAAGCCATACAATACCCCCCCCAACATTACAACCCACCACCCACATACCCCTAATCTAACCCAAACCCCTTAAATAAACCTAACACTAAGCCCCTGAAGATCATCCTACCTTGTCTTCACCTCACCGGGTATCACTGATCGGTCCTGGCTCTAAAATCTTCATCCAACCCAAGCGGGGGCTGGCGATCCATCATCCGGTGGCTGAAGAGGTCCAGAAGAGGCTCCAAAGTATTCATCCTATCCAGGAAGAAGAGTAGATCCGGACCGGCAACCATCATCTTCCAAGCGGCATCTTCTATCTTCATCCGATGAGGACCGGCTCCATCCTGAAGACCTCCACCGCGGACCCATCTTCATCCGGCGACGTCCAACTGAAGAATGACGGTTCCTTTAAGGGACGTCATCCAAGATGGCGTCCCTCGAATTCCGATTGGCTGATAGGATTCTATCAGCCAATCAGAATTAAGGTAGGAATATTCTGATTGGCTGATGGAATCAGCCAATCAGAATCAAGATCAATCCGATTGGCTGATCCAATCAGCCAATCAGATTGAGCTCGCATTCTATTGGCTGATCGGAACAGCCAATGCAATGCGAGCTCAATCTGATTGGCTGATTGGATCAGCCAATCGGATTGAACTTGATTCTGATTGGCTGATTCCATCAGCCAATCAGAATATTCCTACCTTAATTCCGATTGGCTGATAGAATCCTATCAGCCAATCGGAATTCGAGGGACGCCATCTTGGATGACGTCCCTTAAAGGAACCGTCATTCTTCAGTTGGACGTCGCCGGATGAAGATGGGTCCGCGGTGGAGGTCTTCAGGATGGAGCCGGTCCTCATCGGATGAAGATAGAAGATGCCGCTTGGAAGATGATGGTTGCCGGTCCGGATCTACTCTTCTTCCCGGATAGGATGAAGACTTTGGAGCCTCTTCTGGACCTCTTCAGCCACCGGATGATGGATCGCCAGCCCCCGCTTGGGTTGGATGAAGATTTTGGAGCCAGGACCGATCGGTGATACCTGGTGAGGTGAAGACAAGGTAGGATGATCTTCAGGGGCTTAGTGTTAGGTTTATTTAAGGGGGGTTTGGGTTAGATTAGGGGTATGTGGGTGGTGGTTTGTAATGTTGGGGGGGGGTATTGTATGTTTTTTTTACAGGCAAAAGAGCTGAACTTCTTGGGGCATGCCCCGCAAAGGGCCCTGTTCAGGGCTGGTAAGGTAAAAGAGCTTTGAACTTTAGTAATTTAGAATAGGGTAGGGCATTTTTTATTTTTGGGGGCTTTGTTATTTTATTAGGGGGCTTAGAGTAGGTGTAATTAGTTCAAAATTGTTGTAATATTTTTCTTATGTTTGTAAATATTTTTTTATTTTTTGTAACTTAGTTCTTTTTTATTTTTTGTACTTTAGTTAGTTTATTTCATTGTAGTTATTTGTAGGTATTGTATTTAATTAATGTATTGATAGTGTAGTGTTAGGTTTAATTGTAGGTAATTGTAGGTATTTTATTTAATTAATTTAATGATAGTATAGTGTTAGGTTTAATTGTAACTTAGGTTAGGATTTATTTTACAGGTAATTTTGTAATTATTTTAACTATTTTAGCTATTAAATAGATTTTAACTATTTAATAGCTATTGTACCTGGTTAAAATAAATACAAAGTTGCCTGTAAAATAAATATTAATCCTAAAATAGCTATAATATAATTATAATTTATATTGTAGCTATATTAGGATTTATTTTACAGGTAAGTATTTAGCTTTAAATAGGAATAATTTATTTAATAAGAGTTAATTAATTTCGTTAGATTTAAATTATATTTAAGTTAGGGGGTGTTAGTGTTAAGGTTAGACTTAGCTTTAGGGGTTAATACATTTATTAGAATAGCGGTGAGCTCCGGTCGGCAGATTAGGGGTTAATAATTGAAGTTAGGTGTCGGCGATGTTAGGGAGGGCAGATTAGGGGTTAATACTATTTATTATAGGGTTAGTGAGGCGGATTAGGGGTTAATAACTTTATTATAATAGCGGTGCGGTCCGCTCGGCAGATTAGGGGTTAATAAGTGTAGGCAGGTGGAGGCGACGTTGTGGGGGGCAGATTAGGGGTTAATAAATATAATATAGGGGTCGGCGGTGTTAGGGGCAGCATGCCGGATCCTGGTAATTCTCCAAACAAAGCGATTTGTGTTAAGGCTCCATTACGGTTTTAATGCCTCCTTGTGTTTACAAAACCGGAACTTCCATTCAAGACTGCTGCATGCTTGTCAGTTGTTAGAACCACATTATAGTAACTCGGTATGCTTTAGACCAGCTGCCAGGGACTTAGCACTCCACTTCAAACAGTTGGCGCTTCACAAAACGTCAGGCATGACGCGTTTCGCCCCTCCCCTTAGTGGGCTGACTTTAGGGCTTCATCGGATCCGATGAAGCCCTAAAGTCAGCCCACTAAGGGGAGGGGCAAAACGCGTCATGCCTGACGTTTTGTGAAGCGGCAACTGTTTGAAGTCTTAACACAAATCGCTTTGTTTGGAGAATTACCAGGATCCGGCATGAGAAATATGCAAAGCTTGGAGTGATCAAGTGGTAATTATACAAGTTAGTGTTGGAGCAAATACTGGAACTGTGTACCGCGAATGTGGTGAGACTGTTTGCTCAGTAAATCTATAACAGTTGTTTTTCCAATCAGTAACGCTGGAACTGCTTCTTTGTAACACATTTCATTTACAGAGCGTGTGATTCACACTAAGTGTTCTGTTAAAACGGACATTTGTTAATCTGTGTCTCTTTTGAATGATGTTGCAACAGTTTACTTTTCACACATTGTTTGTTTGTAACAGCGCATAGTTTAAGATATGTTATATACTTCGAACAATCACTTGTAATAACCGCAGTTTTACGGTAGTGTGTCAGATAAAGTACTAACCAGGCCTGGGTTCAATAGTCACTCCTTTTATTGTAATTAAGGGTTTTGGGAATTTTGTTTTTGACATGTGTAGGTTTACTAAATAAACCACTTGTTATTTATGCAATTTGAGTGCTGCCTTGTCATTCTTTTTCACAGCATCTACTTTTTAGCTGTGACTACTCTCTTATTTATTCATTTAGTACATAAGGATAATGTAAGTAGCGGCGGTTTACGGAGCGGCAGATTAGGGGTTAAAAATAATATGCAGGGGTCAGCGATAACGGGGGCGGCAGATTAGGGGTTAATAAGTGTAAGGTTAGGGGTGTTTAGACTCGGGGTACATGTTAGGGTGTTAGGTGCAGACGTAGGAAGTGTTTCCCCATAGCAAACAATGGGGCTGCGTTAGGAGCTGAACGCGGCTTTTTTGCAGGTGTTAGGTTTTTTTTCAGCTCAAACAGCCCCATTGTTTCCTATGGGGGAATCGTGCACGAGCATGTTTTTGAGGCTGGCCGCGTCCGTAAGCAACTCTGGTATCGAGAGTTGAAGCTGCGTTAAATATGCTCTACGCTCCTTTTTTGGAGCCTAACGCAGCCTTTATGTGGACTCTCAATACCAGAGTTATTTTTATGGTGCGGCCAGAAAAAAGCCAGCGTTAGCTAGGCGGGTCCTTACCGACAAAACTCTAAATCTAGCCGTTACAGTTTTATGATATCTATTTTAACCATATGGTAGTTCACTGTATTTTGGGTATATAAAGGTTTAACGTGATTTAGTTTCTTTATTATCTCGGCGCTATTATGATTTTTAGGTAGGATTTTTAATAATTTTTTTATGTGATATTGTATTTGATTTTTTCTGATGTATAGTGTAACGGTACCAACATGATACCAAGGGTTAACACCAGGGAACAATGTCCTGCATAGGGAATCAGCAATTCACAACCCAGCCAGTTTTCAGGTTTAAAACAGAATGTCTTTATTAAGGCTCATATGCCCAGTATTTATGCAGGTCAGACCCCCCAGAAGGGGGGTTGAAAGAATGTTGTACATTACTTTACTTAGGCAGATAACAACTAAAACACCAGACACGTTTGGCTCTTCTTATCACTTAGGCGTTTTCTCTCTGAAGGTGATCAAACAATGGAATTCTCCTCACTAACTAAATTATGGCTGGAGCCAGCAACTTGTATTTAGAAAATTAGCTTCTTAAAGCTAAAGACAGTTAACTCCTTCAGAAGGGTCTGTCACATCTACATAGCACACAATACATTCTATAGACAACCTTTCTTACATTATAGTCCTGAAGTGGCTAGGTTTGCCACAATGCTCCCCCAGAACCAAGCCGGCATACACAGTCTGATCCCAACGGATCGGCTTGGGGATGTCCGGGGAAGTACTCACAGATCACTTTTCAAATTCAGTTTGTCTGGACAACCCATCGGCGTTACCGTTTTGTTTCCCTGGGCGGTAATGGATTGTAAAGTCGAAGGGCTGCAGCGCCAAACTCCAGCGCAGCAGCCTGGCATTGTCCCCGGCCACACGGTTCAGCCACACCAACGGGTTGTGATCTGTGAGTAAGGAAAAAGGTTGTCCATACAGGTACGGCTGCAACTTTTTGAGGGCCCACACCACGGTTAAAATGTACCTCTTCCCGGAGGGACTGGGCTTTGGGTAGTCACAGGGTTAACATCAGCGGGACCCATGGGAGCATAGGCAGAAATAAGGGGGGCCAAGTCATTTCCAAGGAGAACATCAGCAGGTAAGTCCTTCTTGACCCCCACATTCACAGGTCTAGCGCCCACTCCCCAATCCAAATGTACCCTGGCAACAGGTAGGCGGAACACAGTGCCCCCTGCTACCCTCACAGCCACAGTGTCTCCAGTGTGCTGTTTCTCAGGCACCAAGTTCTCTTGAAGCAAGGTCATGGTAGCACCAGTATCCCGTAGACAACTGACCTCCTTCCCATTCACTTTAACCCGTTGCCGGTTATTCCGGTGGGCAGCTTGCACGGGGTCTGCTTCATGTAGGCTGCCCCAGCATTCTGGCGCCTCTACGTAGCGGGCCACAAGCTGAGGATTATGTGGGATTCCGCCATCGGGTCTTCTCCAGGACTGTGCTTGATTCGCTGCGTTTAGGGGACACTCTGGTCTTTTGTGCCCTAGTTGCTTACATCCAAAGCACCGAATAGGTTGTGAGTAGCCCCGCAAATTGAACCGGCCTCTCTGATGGTAGTTCGTGGCCGGAGGCCGTGTGGTATAGCGGTGCGCCGGGGGTTGGTAACTGGCAGCTGCTGGGGTGACTGGGGATCTGTACTCCACTCTAGCAGTGGGCAATCGGTATACTGCTCCCCCTGCCCCTCGTACTGCCATGGATCCGCCAGTGGGTGCTGTATCCGGCACCAAATGGGGAGCTATCAGGGTTAAAGTAGCTCCCGAATCCCGAAGTCCCTGGACCGACATCACCTCATGCAGAATTCCCAGGGGTTCCTCGGCTTGGGTGCTCAACACCTCATGAGCGGCTGGCTCCGTTTGGTAATGGTGAGCAGCCGCCCTTGGGGCCAGGTTCTGTCTGACCTGGTTCCAAGCTTGTCTGCTCCGATTTTGGGTGCACTCACGTGCCATATGTCCCCACTGCTTGCAGGTGTGGCATTGTATATTCGCCCGTCCGTTGTATCGTGAGGGGGGTGGTGGATTCCCTGGGGCTGGGCGAAAAGGTGCCGCTGTGGGGGTGTTAGGCTGTAGTCCATGGTGCCTCCTGGCATCAAAATGCTGGTCTGCTAATCTGGCTGCTTCGGTTAAGGTGAGGGGTTTTCGATCTCTCACCCATTCTTGGGCTTCTGGGGACAAGCCGTTAAAGAACTGCTCCAACAGCATCAGTTGTCGCAATTCTTCCATGGTGGTAGCTTGGCTGGCCTGTATCCACCCTTGAGATGCTTGATCCAGCTTGTGGGCCCACTCTGCATGTGAATCTCTTTCTGGCTTGCGCAGGCCTCTAAACTTGCGCCGGTATGCCTCTGGGGTAATGGCATATCTTTCCAAGATCGCTCTCTTCACTTTAGCGTAATCCTTGCTGTCCTCCCTGGGTACAGCGCGATACGCTTCCGCTGCCCTACCGGCTAGCTTGCCTGCTAGCACCGGCACCCATACGGACTGCTCCAAATCATGTAACTCGCACAGTCTCTCAAAATCCTGTAAATACCCATCAATCTCATCCTTCTCCTCACAAAACATTTTAAATGCATGGTATGGGATTTTGGGTCTTACTGGGTTGCTGAGTGCGTCCAAAATGGATTCTGCTCGGGAGGATGCATTCCGCGGACTGTGTGCCATCACGTACTCCTGCACATCTGCCATTACCACGGATAGCATATCCCGTGGTACAGGTTGGGGTAAAAATTCCAGCCTGGTCCTCATTTCCCTCTGGTATAGGGTCTCCTCCATGGCTGCTGGAGGCGTAGCGCTGCAAGCTCTGTCTCCCTCCATCAGCTCAGCAATTAATATAGCCTTGGGTTTGCTGCTGCCTATCTTTCCCCTGGCTTCTAGCAGTTCCTTTGTTTGTCTCTTTAGCTTAGAATAATCCATCTCCATTCACTTCGGTCCCTGGTACTCCTTCCATCTTAGTCAGTATTGTAGTAATCCCCCTCTTCCTGAGGTTACTGGCTTGTGTAGTTGCTCTTCTGGGCAATAAGGTTCATTCCGTCGCTTGCCACCAATTGTAACGGTACCAACATGATACCAAGGGTTAACACCAGGGAACAATGTCCTGCATAGGGAATCAGCAATTCACAACCCAGCCAGTTTTCAGGTTTAAAACAGAATGTCTTTATTAAGGCTCATATGCCCAGTATTTATGCAGGTCAGACCCCCCAGAAGGGGGGTTGAAAGAATGTTGTACATTACTTTACTTAGGCAGATAACAACTAAAACACCAGACACGTTTGGCTCTTCTTATCACTTAGGCGTTTTCTCTCTGAAGGTGATCAAACAATGGAATTCTCCTCACTAACTAAATTATGGCTGGAGCCAGCAACTTGTATTTAGAAAATTAGCTTCTTAAAGCTAAAGACAGTTAACTCCTTCAGAAGGGTCTGTCACATCTACATAGCACACAATACATTCTATAGACAACCTTTCTTACATTATAGTCCTGAAGTGGCTAGGTTTGCCACATATAGTTTATAATATTATGTTTATGCATGTATATGCTTCATATTGATGGTTGATTCTTTTGTTTTTTTGTATGTTCCCCATTGAGGCGGCAGAGGGAGGAGTTAGTGATGTTTTACTATTCACTTAATTACACAAACTACTGCCAGCTGCAAATGTTTTAAAATGTTTGTATATATAAAGGTAGCTTAAGAGGTTTTTGTTATATGCCTGAGAAAATGCCTGAGAAGCCGAGAAACGCGTTGCATTAAGGGTTAACCAATTTGTTAATACCCTGTTCTTTGTGGGTCTATATGATATTTTTATCTATTTTTTATCTTTTTGTGTATTAAATTCACATTTATCTTAAACAAACTGCTTGGTCCCTTTTTTGCTACCTTTGATATACCATCCATTGGAGTTCCAGTTTGCTGAAGAATAGTGATCTGAAGCACTATAAACCTTCAGTCTTCCTCTATAAGCACAATTGAGTGCTGCTACCAAATGTGAGTACCCTGTACACATATACCACAATTGGAGTACCATTTGGAACTATTAATACACATAGGAGGCGCCCTTTTGTTTGCTTTTTCTGCAGTAATGTCTTGTACGTTAATTTCTAAGCACTTGAAGGCCGGCTCTTATCTGAATGCATTTGACAGGGGTTTTTTAACAGCTAGAGGCCATTAGTTCACGTGTACCATTTAGATTACATTGTGCTCATGCCCGTGGAATTACTTATGAGAGGGCACTGATTGGCTAAAATGCAAGTCTGCCAAAAGAACTGAAATAAGGGGGCAGTCTGCAAAGGTTTAGATACAAGGTAATCACAGAGGTAAAAAGTATATTAATATAACAGTGCTGGTTATGCAAAACTGGGGAATGGGCAATAAAGGGATTATCTATCTTTTTAAACAATTACAATTCTGGAGTAGACTGTCCCTTTAAACTAACAAAAAGTGTGCGTTTGTGTAAAATAATTCTTAGTGAGAATTTCTGTAACTTCCTCATAAGCACAACCCCCACAGCTCTATTGGCACAAAGTGACACACCCCAGATATATTTAAATCGGGTAGCTGCAGCATAAACTGATTTAATTTCCCTTTAATAAAAATAGTCCATGTGGTACAATATTTCAAAGCAAGTTGCCAAAGAATACAGAGTGTGTTAAACCATCTGCTCCCCAAGTTACTTCTTACTGGTTATAGAGAATTATTTGTTTGCCTATAATTAGTATTTACAGTATTTACCGTTTCGTTGATCTAAAAAATTTAATTAAACATGTATTAGTCAGTTCTCCTATCACATTATACATGAAATGATTTGTTTATTGATTCATTAGACAAACGCTAAAACATTCTATAGTTTGTCTGTACTGTGACTCGTGTCAGCATTCTAATAAGACCAGACAGACCACCCAGATAGGACAATCTGTACCAAAGACCTTAGTACCAACCTCTGCATAGATGAAACCCAGACATCTGTATAATAAATATATACTAATTATTATTTTATGATTGAATACTGCACTAATACAAAACCCTCATATTGCAGTTCCCTTGCTTTGATAAAGTGACAAGTGCCCCAACGTCTTGCTTGTAAGAGTATACACTGCATTTGTGAGACTTTATTTTAATGGCTTAAAGAAACAATAAAGTTAAAATTAAACTTTAATGAATTATAGAGCATATAGAAAGAGAACTAATCTGCCAGGAACTAACAACAGCTCAGTGGAATGTCTTCCTAAGGGTGATGGGGAAGCCAGATGTGAACTCCTTGCTCAATGTGTATAAAATACACTAAGTAGTGCTGCTGAATAATTAACGTGTGATATACACAATAGACTAATACACTAAACAAAAGATAATAGCAATAAGATCCCAATATGGGGTTACCCAAAAAGTCACTCTGTGATGTCACTCTGATGTTTTGTGTGCTCTTGCAATCTTAGAGAATAGTAGTATCCATCACATGAACAAGACTATTTCTAGAGAAATGTCCTCAAGTGTTTCTGATAGGTAATGAAAGTCTGTGATGCAGCTCCTCTAACCTATTACGAAAAAAGAAGTGAAGCGCAATTCCGATTAAAAAGTAACATAAAACTTGTAACCAGTGATGTGTCAGATGCAATATTGATATGTGTTGTTTTATTATTTTTTTTATTGTTAGTAGCTGCCTATGTGTGTGGAGCTACATTGAAAGTTTTATGTTACTTTTGAATCAGAGTTGCGCTTCTCTTTTTCTTTCATTATAGGTCCTTGCTCAATGTGCTTAGAAGGATATGACTGCACCTCACTGATGAGGTCCAAAGGAGACTGAAACGAAACAGTTGCTGTTTCCCTTGTTCAGAGGAGAATTTCCGGGTATTTTGTGAAAAGAATGATTGGGCTAAAAGAAGCTACTCTGAGCTGTTGTTCATTCCTGGCAGAGTGATTCTCTTTTTTTTTTTATGTATTTGTATTATGACCCTGGGGAAGTCTATCTAAGGGTGATGGGGGAAACCAGACGTGGACTCTTTGTCCAATGTGCCTAGAGGGTTATGGCTGCACCTCACTGACGATGTCAAAAGGAAGCCAAAACGATCATCTGGGTTGCCATTTCCCGTGTACAGGGGACCATTACCTGGTATTTCAAGGCTGGACTGACCTTGTTAGGTAAGATCAGATTGATATACATCAGGAATATTTTCCACGATGAAGAGCACAATTAGGCTAAAAGAAGATACTCCCAGGTGCTAACCGGTCCATAGAACATGCTACTGAGCTGTTGTTTGTTCCTGGCAGAGTGCTACTGTTTCTGTATGTATATAATTCATAGAACATGCTATTTTAAACAACTTTCCAGTCTACTGCTGTCATCTAATTTATTTTTTTTCCCTTTCTTTCCTTTGTTGAAAAGCAAACCTATGTAGTCTCAGGAGCAACACTGCACTACTGGGAGCTAGCTGCTGATTAGTGGCTCCTCAAATATGCATCTTATCATTGGCTCTTCTGATGTCTTTTTTTCTAACGCCAAGTAATAAATAGTTGGTCCTTTAACAAAGAGAATGAATCAAATGTGATAATACAAGTAAATTAGAAAGGTGTTTAAAATTGCTTGCTCTATCTAAATCACGTAAGACTAATAGATACAAATATAAGGTGGCGCAAAGAAAATGCTGATTCCAGATGCACACAATTACATATATATAAGTGTATATGAAGTCCCTATTTGTACATAGTTAATTATAAATAAATATATATGAAATGTCCTATTTGTCAGTGTTTGGTATTATTCCTTACATATAAGGTTCCTAGTATTTTCACAACTTCTATATCATATACAGGTGATGTCGATAAAGGGGATATGTGTATATGTATATTTTACCCCTTCTTAATGTTTTCACGCTCTTTTCCACATTATCTTAGGTTTATCCGTTTAGATCCTGTTAATTATATATGTACCTTATTGACCCCTTTTCCATTCCAATTTTGTATTCTAAGAACCTTTATACTTCAAATGATTTAAATAGTTCCGAAGAATTTATTAGACTATACATTCATTTAAAACATTCAATAAAATCATATGTTCTTTTTTTCTAAAATTGCTAAAAAAAACACTGGTGTCTATTTTCAGTCTGTTAGTCTAAGATACAAATTATTCTAATGCTGCTTAGATGCTTACTTCTACTTCGCTAGACAATATCAAATGGGTTAAACACACAGAGTACTGCTGTTCCAGAGTGGAAGCTGCCGCTAATCCAATGAGCAGTGCTATTTGCACAAATCAGATGTGTAACCCCCTTTGTGGGGGTTAAAAACACAGTAGTGTAGGGTCGATAGTCTTATAATCATATGCTCTAACTAAGGGGGCTATTTATCAAGCTGAGGTGTACACATACACGACCCTGTCCCCTGCAGCTCGCCTCTGGTGGGCTGTAATTCAACATTGCACATGAGCGCTATTTTGCGCTTGCATGCAATCCCGCCCCCTGCCAGCACACAGCCAATCACACGCAGGTAGAAGCTGTCAATCTCCCCGGTCTGACTAGACCGGGGAGATTGAAATTCAACACCTAAGAGGTGGCGAAATGGTAGGGAAGCAGCGGTCTAATGACCGCTGCTTGTTAACTACGGTGTGCAGGTTATCTTGTGAGAACCTGCAGTCATAGGCACATGAAAGCCTGCCAAAGAAGTTGATAAATCGACCAGTATTGTCAGTATTATGGCCCTTTAATGCTATCTATTCAATTGTGAGTTAGACAGCCCAGCTATAATTATGGCAGTCTAACCACATCTTCATGATGTTCACACACTGGCCTGATAGTCAAAAGCTCTCCACTCAGGTGAGGTGATCTTAGATATCTTCTCAGTAGGGAGAGGTCCCTAAAGATATTTATCTCACTATGCAGGGTTTTTAATGGAAAGGAGAGACACCTACATTATAATATAAAGTTTAAAATAGTAATAATTTCTCTCCATGCCAGTGAGCTTTTGAATATTAGGCCCACTGTACGCTTCGTTGTATGGTCCCTTTATAAGCAATTTTATTAATTTTCAGTTACGCTGTAATTTTATGTTCGGGAATCATGAAAACCTTGTTATCCTTTAAGAAAAAATATCATCCCAAATATGAGCTTAAGTCTAATTATATTACTTGGGTAGAATCTATCAATGAATGAACAAATGCATAATGATAAATTAACTTAGGCAGAATTAATTAATGTCATTTATAGTCTTTATATATAACCTTACAATAATAAATGGATGAATAATACTCTCTATTTGCTATGCAGTGTGCTCTAAGCACTTAGATACATTGTCAGCCTCTAGGGCAATGATTCTCTATCAGGTTGTTGGAACATTCTGCAGCTTCCTTCTTTTACTTGAGTCAAGTGGATGAGTAGAGAATGAAAAGATCCCAAATTGCTTTGACCATAAACACACTATAATATATCAGTCTCTATTCTATTTTTTATAAGTAGTTTCATTTTTGTACCAGTTATGCAAAATAAAGCAGAGGTGTCTCAGATTAATGTTGAAGAACCTGAAGTCCTGAATGACTAGACAGAGAATGAGAGCATGGGCAATTACTGCCTCACAGAATGGTCAGTATAGTTTTCATAATAATTAACAGTTTTTAGAAACCTTGATGGGAGCAGTTTAATTTTAGGGTTGCATGAGACGGATCGTGTACCTGTTTGCTGATGTTGTTCTTTCTTAGTATCATAGAGACATTGTTTATCTACACGGGCCCTTAATAATGATGCTCGGTTTATTGGTAAAGTTTGTTGTCTTGGAACTACTGTGCTTATGATGTTATCGGTTCTATGTGTAATTTGGATATTTTAGTAAAAATGTTACTAAATGTATAAACATGATGGGGTGAAGAAATAACACTACATATGTGCTAACTTAGGGCTAGATTACAAGTCGAGCGCAAATTTATCATGCACCCGCAAACTAGCAAATTTGCCCGTTTCCGGGCACAATAATTAACCAGCCATTACAAGTGGCTGGTTATTGCTACCGCAAGCTAGCAGTAGCAATTGCCACTCAGAAAATCAACCAGAGATTGAATCTCTGGTTCATTTTCTAAAAGTGCCCCAAATGCCCTCAAAATAGAGGGTATTATAGTTTTTTATTTTATAAAAAGATATAGTTTTTTTTTATAGAGGGCACTGAAAAGTGCCTTTATATTGCGGTCTATGGGAACTATGTGTTCCCTGCAAATATATATGTATATGCTTATATATGCTTATATAATATATACTGTATATATTTATGTGTTATACATATTAACACATAGATATATATGTATTTAGTCATATACAGTAGCTCACAAAAGTGAGTACACCCCTCACATTTTTGTAAATATTTTATTATAATCTTTTCATGTGATAACACTTTGCTACAATGTAAAGTAGTGAGTGTACAGCCTGTATAACAGTGTAAATTTGCTGTCCCCTCAAAATAACTCAACACACAGCCATTAATGTCTAAACCGTTGGCAATAAAAGTGAGTACACCCTTAAGTGGAAATGTCCAAATTGGGTCCAAAGTGTCAATATTTTGTCTGGCCATTATTTTCCAGCACTGCCTTAACCCTCTTGGGCATGGAGTTCACCAGAGCTTCACAGGTTGCCACTGGAGTCCTCTTCCACTCCTCCATGATGACATCACAGAGCTGATGGATGTTAGAGACCTTGCACTTCCCCACCTTCTGTTTGAAGATGCCCCACAGATACTCAATAAGGATAAGGTTTAGGTCTGGAGACATGCTTGGCCAGTCCATCACCTTTACCCACAGCTTTTTTAGCAAGGCAGTGGTCGTCTTGGAGGTGTGTTATGGGTCATTATCATGTTGGAATACTGCCCTGCGGCCCAGTCTCCGAAGCGAGGGGATCATGCTCTGCTTGAGTATATCATAGTACATGTTGGCATTCATGGT
This sequence comes from Bombina bombina, assembly GCF_027579735.1. NCBI lineage: Eukaryota > Metazoa > Chordata > Amphibia > Anura > Bombinatoridae > Bombina > Bombina bombina. The sequence goes on from NC_069502.1 coordinate 72,628,276, forward strand.
TCCCTCAATGAACTGTAGCTCCCCAGTGCCGGAAGCACTCATGCAGGCCCAGACCATGTCACTCCTACCACCATGCTTTGCTTTAGGCTTGACACGCTGTCTTTGTACTCCTCACCTGGTTGCCGCCACACACGCTTGACACCATCTGACCCAAATAAGTTTATCTTGGTCTCATCAGACCACAGGACATGGTTCCAGCAATCCATGTCCTTAGTCTGCTTGTCTTCAGCAAACTGTTTGCGGGCTTTCTTGTGCATCATCTTTAGAAGAGGCTTCCTTTTGGGACGACAGCCATGTAGACCAATTTGATGCAGTGTGCGGCATATGGTCTGAGTACTGACAGGCTGACCCCCCACCCCTTCAACCTCTGCAGCAATGCTGGCAGAACTCATACATCTATTTTCCAAAGACAACCTCTGGATATGACTCTGAGCACGAGGCCTGTTCTGAGTGGAACCTGTGCTGTGAAACCACTGTATGGTCAGTTTCAGGGTCTTGACAATCTTCTTATAGGCTAGGCCATCTTTATGTAGAGCAACAATTCTTTTTTTCAGATCCTTTGCCATGAGGTGCCATGTTGAACTTCCAGTGACCAGTATGAGAGAGTGTGAGAGTGATAACACGAAATTTAGCACACCTGCTCCCCATTCACACCGGAGACCTTGTAACACTAACGAGTCACATGACACCGGGGACGGAAAATGGCTAATTGGGCCCAATTTGGACATTTCCACTTAGCGGTGTACTCACTTTTGTTGCCAACGGTTTAGACATTAATGGCTGTGTGTTGAGTTATTTTGAGGGGACAGCAAATTTACACTGTTATACAGGCTGTACACTCACTACTTTACATTGTAGCAAAGTGTCATCACATGAAAATATATAATAAAATATTTACAAAAAATGTGAGGGGTGTACTCACTTTTGTGAGATACTGTACATATATATATTTAAAAATATGCTGCCATAGGGCATGAGACAGACTTTCAGATGTAAAACCGCTAATTAGTCCTTTGCTGAGCTCAGATTCTGTGCTGTCTTTGACAGCACCAGAATGAGGCTTCTATTGGAGCCTATGGAAGTGTGCTCTTGTTAGTGCAATGCTTCCTAGCAATACGAACGCAAGCCTATATGCGCTGGTATTACCCAGTGGAGCGATATTTAGCTTGGTCTTTTTTAGTATACAAGTTACTGGTTAAATTTCTCTACACCAGCTATGTTTTTTTTGTTGTCTGTTGAAATGTCCCATAGTACCCTGTGTTACCTTCATAGTGATACAACTTGAGTTAGTTTAGGAAAATGTACCATCAATATACCTGGACAAGGGGGGGGGGGAGAATTTGGTACAGATAAATGAAAGTGTTTGCAATCTGGTTTTGGTTGATGCAAAATATAATATTAAGGGGTTGATTTGGCTTGGCTGCCAGTGACACATACAGGGCAATGTTTTACACCCTATGGTTGTCAGTAGACTGTTGTCTTATTTTTTACCTTCCCAGTAACACAAATATATTGTAATATATAAAGGTACAGAAGGCCTTTAAAATTGACCATTTAAATGTCTAGATATTTTGTTCAGAAACTAACGGACAGCCTGGTAAAATACTGGTCTGTCTGTCTCTATACTGGTCTGTCTGTCTCTATACAAGACACCCAGCAACCAAGCCAAACTTAATTTCTTTTATATTTCCAGTGGATACAAGTAAATAGATTTCCTTTCCTAGAATAATTTATATTCAGTATTAACCAATGAGTCTACTGAGACTACAGTGCCCCCCTTCCTGTGATATTTCTAACATAAGCAGTGTGACAAGTGTTAAATCCCTTGCTGTTATACAAATTAACACATCTGGATTTGGCGTATGTCTTGTTGTTTTGAATATTCTGCATGGGCATTTTTTTTTCTGATTAAATTGGATCTTCATATTATTTAGGCTGTCTGTTTTCCCTTGGGTTTGAACCTAAATGCCATACTTAATTCCAGGATTTTGCAAAAAAACGATATAATATTGCTTGCTTGTCTGGAACAAATGATTGATAGCAGAGATGACCTCTAAACAAACTACCATAGCTTTATTCCTTGAGCTATTGGTATTACCTAAGCAAAGAAATGCAATAGAAAATTGGATTTGTTGGATTTTATGGTGGGTATATATAGCTGGTATGTATAACATTTATTAATATTGCCAATAAGACTCACATCATTCCACTGGCTTTTCTTTTATTACTTTATTCATTAGTGAGGAGGAAAGAAACTGCTTTATATTTCAAATGGAAACTATAAAAAATATCCTAAGTCTAATAAAATGGGTTTTTAAAATACGAATATGCTGCCAGATAATGCTGCATACCTCCGAGACTACCCGGGAGGAGCATTGCTTGATTTTCTACATTTTCAGCAGCAAGGATTGAAATCACCACAAGTCTAGGGGCTCCATTTTTTAAGTAAGTTGCTGCTTTGGGGGCCCATTGCGTCAGGCTCACCACCTAAAAGATGACAGATTGAAATCATACCGATCAGGATGATTGACAGCCCCTGCTTGCCACCAGTGAGCAGGTGAAGGCATTGCACAAGGATTTCTGAAGCAATATCCAGAGGATATGATAAACTAAAGGTAATTATGTCCGCTCAACTATAATGATAAATGGAGCCCTATGAATCTAGCCCACAAACCCTCACATGGGCAGACCTCAATTGATTCTCTGAAAAAGACCTGAATGTCCCAGCAAATGGGGAGAAATGAATGAAGCTCTGAGGAATGGGAAATCTTGTTGGGAACGCGAATATGATAGCGAACGCTCTGCACTAATAGAAACATTTTTTAAGCAATTACAAATGGAATTATGCTGTGTTCTGTGTACTTTAGCGTACATTTGCTGTTAATTTTCTGTGCCTTTTTCTGTCATTGCAATAAGTGCATTTGGTGTTTTGAGACAAAATCACCGGCTTGCAGATACAGCTACAAGTCCTGCCATAAATGCTTAGAGAATACAGTGATACATGAGAACATCAGACATACAGTATCCAAGGAAACCCCTCGGTACAGCCCACTTACCAAGGCTTCAATAGAAAAATAAAGCATCCTTTAAATGTTGTTGTTTAAGTACAATGTTAATTTTCATATTTTGACATTACAATGTACATCAAATACGATTTGTTTATGTGTACATTAAATACAATTTCTTACTGAATCCTTAAATAAGATTTTTACTGCGTAAGATAAACTTGAATATCACAGTGTTCTTCTAATAACATTTTTAATATATAGCTCAATTACAATTTGAATATGTTATTAAGCTATATACTGTAATGTATGTCTCTCTTATTCGCATAAAGAAATGCATTTCTTCCAACATTTCCTGGAGGCTTCCAGGACAGGCAGGCAATCGCTCAGAATCTGTGCCAGTTTGGAAGTATGAAAATGTAGGGTACACCCTATAGCAGTGATAGCGAACCTTGGCACTCCAGATGTTTCAGAACTACATTTCTCATGATGCCCAACTAGACTTCAGAGTGCCTAAGTATCATGGGAAATGTAGTTCTGAAACATCTGGAGTGCCACGGTTCGCCATCACTGCCCTTAAGCAACATACACAACTGACAATGTAATTCCCCTTTAATGAATCCTACGATGGAACTTGTAATGCTGATATACCATTTTAGTTTATCTTGCCTGTGCTGAAAGGTTTAAACAAACTTATTATTATTAATAATACTAAAATAATTTTGTTACTATTCATGGCAGGTTATTAATCTGTAATTATCATGATAAACTTGCTTCTGAGACAGAAAAAAACCCCTCTCGTCTCTGCATATACAGCTCCACATACATATAAAGCTACTTATACACAGTAGTCCAGCATCAATCAATACAGCAGCAGCACCATAGAATGCATTTCCCATACTTTTTTAAAGTTGCTGACTTTCCAGTTAGATGAAATCTCCTAATTGCGTTTTAGATATTATGTTGTGGGTGCTGAGAAGGGGGGGAAGTTTCTTCTCAAACAGTAGATGACTCATCTTACCCACTAGTCATGGGAAGATGCTGTGAAGATACCCTGATCTCTGTAGGCCAGTACTAAATTTAAAGATAGTAAAATAATTCCAATTTGGTATTTTGGGAACTGCCAGGGTCAGACAAACATGATGGGATTGCAGCCAAATTGACCCGAAATCTGCAGAATGGTCACCACAAATGTGGAGCTTTGTTTCACTGCCTGTTCTTTATTAATTTCTTAGTTTTACTCACCCAAGACCATCCAAACCTCCCCCAAAATACCTAATCCATATGCAGACTCCAAACTGCATTAGTCAGCCATTCAGGTAGCCTAAACTGTTCCCACTGGTGCCCATCACACTGTCCCTGAAGCCCTAAGTGATAGGTGGTATGGGCAATATTATTCATGAAAGTGCAAATATATAAATTAAAGAGAAAGTAAACATTTTGAGATTATAATATAAATCATAGAAGTGCAAAAAACAAATTTATTTTCATTAGAGCATTTTATTATTGCATTTTTGGTTGCCTTGAACTTTTTATTTAACACCTAAAGAGGAGTTAAACACATAGTTAAATTCAATTCCAGGACAGCAATGCACTCCAGGGAGCTAACTGAACACATCTAGTAAACAATGTAGCCACCAACCAGCAGCTAGCACCCAGTAGTGCATTGATGCTGCTGACCATACCTAAGTATGCATTCAAATAAGGATACCAAGAAAAGTTGATAACCAAACTAATTTAAAAGTGGCATGTCCATATCAATAACATTAATATACATATACTTTTTAAATTGTGTATTTTTTAAGTCTTCCAGATGGCCATACTGTTTGGACACAAGATTTTTCCCTCCAAATGGAACTACATGTTTCAAATGTACAGCCCCCAATAGTACATTTCTGTTCCTGAGCCTATCTAGGTAAACTCTTAGACAAATAATACAAAGAGAGAAAAGCACATTTGACAATAGAAGTATTTGGAAAGCTGTTTACAATAGCATGCTCTATCTGAATTATGACATTTTCATTTTGACTTTACTGTCCCTTTAAATACACCTTATTAGAACATTGCTTGTTTATAAATGGGTTTTCTCTGTTATTCCTTTCAGGGGTTTTTTCTGTACTACAAAAAGAAGACTATTAGAAACACCTGCATGTTTTACTATTTAATATAATTGGGATACGTTATTAATATTTATAATATTAGGACACACTTTGGAATTTCATTATGCCACATCTTTTTTTTTTGGAAGCACTAATTGCCATAGAGCAACAGGAAAATAAAATTCCCTTCCATATTTCCATACCTAAAGCAAACATTTCCTACAATATTACGTTTGTATGAAGATATGCTTACATCTTCTGTTTTATAAGGGACCAGAAATATTACAGTATATCAACAACCATACATACACAAACCAGAGACGCTTAGGGAATAGTTATTCATCCTGCTGTGAATGGCAATTTGCTCATGCATTCAGAAATGGAAACTCATTTGGACTTGAACATATTGATTTAACTTTAACATAGAATTCATCACTTTCACATTTTTTTTTTAATTTACACAGTGTGCCATGCATTTGATCCCATATGTCCAGCTATACGAATGTTGAAAGTGTAAATGTAATGGAAGCTGGTAGACCTGAGATCAAAGCAGCACTTTGTTCTGAATACTGTATAATGAGGTGACATGTTTTTTGTCAGTGACACTGATAGTGCAGTGGAGAAAGATTAGATGTTAATAGCAAATATGTATCCCAATATACAGCTACCGTTAAATACATTGGCATTAATGGATTCTCTAAAGGAAGTAAAATACATATTTATTTTTTAGTTTTCTTTTTATAAAGAACAAAATCATAAGCAAAAATTTAATTAGCATGATAAGGGTTTTATATATATATATATATATATATATATATATATATGTATATATATATATATATGTGTGTATATACTGTATATATATATATATATATATATATATATATATATATATATATATATATATATATATATATATATATAGTTTGAAAAAAGGAAGGTTGATCCAGGGATGATATATAAAAATCAAACTTTATTAAACTCCGTTAGGATAAAAACCCATGGGGGTCCTTCATACAACACTGAGCACAATGTACTCAAGCTGTATATATATATATATATATATATATATATACACACACACACACACACACAGAGTATATAAATATAATATCACAGCGATAGAATAACACACAAGAATCAATAGAATAAACAAATATCCAATACATATGACAATGGTAATTTCCAAGTGATAAGAATAGTCTGTAAGTTATCAGTTCATTTAGTTTTATTAATATAAGATATGGTTTCGAACATGTCACACGCCTAACGGAAAAAAAAAAATCCTGGATGGTCCTGGTCATCTTTCAGATTTGCTGAGTGAGAGAGAAAGGAAGAAAGTTGGGCTGAGTAGGAGAAAGAAATAAGGAGGGAGTATCCCCACTGCTTGCCTTCTGTAATAAACTTAATCAGATTCAGCCTCACATGCGCTTGTAGAGCTGGGAAGTGAAGGGTCATCAGGTACAGCCAATATAAATTTTGTTGAATAGAGAGAGAGCAGAATGGGTGCAACCGTATCAAATATCTGCAGTCCTGAGGACGGGGTGAGACAGAGGCCAGGGTGCAGTTAAGGAATTCCAAATAAATCTTGATTAAAACAGAGCGCTCTTTATTTAAACTAAACTCCTCAACTTTTTCTTGTTAATTTGAGTATGACATCTATGGGTTTCAGTGTGCAACGCCTTTATCAAGATCCCTGTCTAATCCTGCCATAGTATTACTAATAACTGATGTTAGGGACAGCCAGTCAGGCACAAACTGTTGGAGTTTAGTCATACAGGCTTGTCTAATGAAGCCTCAACCTAGCATAGGGAGGTGGGAGCCTAGAGAAGGCTCAGCTATTTTTAATCACTTTGACTAGAGCTATTGGAACATGCAGTTGTGTGACTTCTGTGGCTCTGTGAGCTAGTCATTGAGTTGAATGTTCTGTTAACTTTAAAAGAATTGTTCAAATCCTATAGTGTAAATTTTTTGTTAAAATTAGTAAAAGTAATTATAACTAATCTCAATCTTCTATTCGTCCGAAATTAATGCACACAATGACAAAATTTGGAAAACTTCAGAACAAATCTTTCTGACAAAACAAACCCATACATTGTCAAAATGGTTTAAGAAATCCCAACAGGAAATTAGAATATTGTTTAACTAAAATATTTAATATTTATATAGTTCGATATTTTATACCTACTGCATAAATGGACTGATTTTTAAATTCTTTATTTTGACAATACAGGTATAAAATACTAGTTTTGTGTTTTGCAAAGGTGAACTTATACTAAAATGTGGTTTTGAAATATTTAGGAAATACCCATGTGCTGCTATTTAATTTGCACAACATATAACATTTTTGCTAAAATGTACGTTTTTTGCATTTTATATTGTAGCATTTTTCTATATTATGAAAATGCGAATGTGAGGTCGCATTTGCATTTCACCTAACTTGTAATACCAGTGTACATTTGCGTGCGCTGGTATTACTCAGTTGAGCGCAAATATCACTTTCACGGAATCGATATTTGCACGCAACTTGTAATCTAGCCCTAAGATAGTACATTAGGGTAATTTGCTTTTGATAGCAGTACATGGTCTGATGACATTACCGTCACTCAATCACACAGGAAGCCTTATCATGTGCATGTTATAATCCTAACAGTGATAACTAACAGGAAGTGTGTGTAATGGAGAGAATCTCACTGGCTGATAAAGAAGATTCTGTAATTCTATTGGTAGATAGTGCCACACCCCTCAATCATAAGGAATAATTTATTTTTTTATACACCATAAAATCCAATTTCAAGAAAACAGTCATATATATTAAAGGGATAGAAAGATCAAAATTGAAATGTGCATGGATGCATTTTAATGGGAAAGAGAAACATTTTTGCACTATATATCCATTAGCAAAAATGATTCTAGTAAAAGTTATCACTATTTCTCTGGGGCATACGCACATATCCTGTGAAGGCTCGTGCACCAGAATTAAAACATCAAACCTTCTCTACAAGTCAGTGGTGGCTTCTATGACTCAAATTGCATCTTTACAGAAGTAATACACACCATTGCCAGTTCTCTGAGATTGAATGCTAGTGCACAGGCCTTTACAGGATATGTGCGTATGCTGCAGAAAAAAAGTAATAACCTTTAATAGAATAATTTTTGTTAAAGGAAGTATATTGCAAAAATGCTTCTATTTCAAATTGAAATGCATTTATGCACATTTAAATTGTGATCCCTTTAATATGGCCTCTATATGCAACATAAAAGATGACTTCACTGTCCCTTTAAATGAGTTACCAAGAATCTGATAATGTCCCTAGCCTTCTGGGTCATCATTACTTTAGCTGTGATTAAAGTACCATTTCATCGTGTAGATGTTGTGTGCATTATTATCACCCCCATGTGAGGTTGCTGAATCATATGGGAAATATGTGAGTCTTTTTATATCTCTGAAAAGCCTCACACCCCTGCATGGGCTAATGAAGCCATGTCTGACTGGCTTGTGTGCAATTGAATTTACATTTAGAATGCATTTTACTATTATGTGAGTTGTACCAAGTAAAATGATCAGAGGCTAATAGTAAAATGTATACATAGCTTTAGTGGCATATTACATGATATTAGTCTTAGTCGGTGTCACATTATCCTAATAATGCGTCAAGGTAAGGAGAGGTTAACATAATATTAGAAAGGTAACTGTGAAATGAACAAAAAATGTCAGTATGATATTTAATCACATTTCCCATTACTAGCTCTATAATGGGTACAGTTATTTTCTTTGCTGCATCTTATAGATTATAATTAAAATGAATCACATTCGGCTAGATTATGAGTTTTGCGTTATGAGCGGCTCAGTGCTAACTTGCAAGTTATTTCCACCGCTCACCTTCCTATAGCGCTGCTATTACAGGTTTTCATAATCCCCGCATTAGCAGGCACTATTGCAGCGTTGAGCAAAATTGAGCTCCATACCGCACTCAAATACCAGCGCCCCTTTTCGCTGGTTTTACGTGCTCATGCACGATTTCCCCATAGACATCAATAAAGGAGCGTAAAGTTCCGTAACGCAGCACCATTGATTCCTATGGGGAAAGAAAATTTATGTTTACACCTAACACCCTAACATAAACCCTGAGTCTTAACACCCCTAATCTGCTGCCCCCAACATCAGCGACACCTACATTACACTTATTAACCCCTAATCTGCTGCCCCAACATCGCCAACACCTACCTACACTTATTAACCCCAAATCTGCCACCCCCAACATCGCCGCCACCTACCTACACTTATTAACCCCTAATCTTCCGCCCCTAATGTCACCGCCACCTACCTACACTTATTAACCCCTAATCTGCCGCCCCCGACATTGCCGACAACCAAATTACACTTATTAACCCCTAATCTGCTGACCCAATGTCGCCGCCACCTACCTACATTTATTAACCCCTAATCTGCCGCCCCCAATGTCGCCGCCACCTACCTACACTTAATAACCCCTAATCTGCCCACCCCTAACATTGCCACCACCTACATTACACTTATTAACCCCTAATCTTCCGCCCCCAACGTCACTGCCACTATACTAAAGTTATTAACCCCTAACCCTAAGTCTAACCCTAACACCCATTAACGTGAACATAATTAAAATAAATCTAAATAAAAATTATGATTAATACCTAAATAATTCCTATTTAAAACTAAATACTTACCTATAAAATAAACCCTAAGCTAGCTACAATATAACTAATAGATACATTGTAGCTATCTTAGGTTTTATTTTTATTTCACAGATAAGTTTGTATTTATTTTAACTAGGTAGACTAGTTAGTAAATAGTTATTAACTATTTACTAACTACCTAGCTAAAATAAATACAAATTTACCTGTAAAATAAAACCTAACCTGTCTTGCACTAACACCTAACCTTACACTACAATTAAATAAATTACATTAATTAAATACAATAAACTAGATTAAAAAAAAAAAAAACACTAAATTACACAAAATAAAAAATAAATGTTCAAATATTTAAACTAATTACACCTAATTTAATAGCCCTATCAAAATAAAAAAGCCCCCCCCCAAAATAAAAAAAACCCTAGCCTAAACTAAACTGCCAATGGCCCTTAAACAGTCAATAGAATGCAAGCTCAATCCTATTGGCTGATAGGATCAGCCAATAGGGTTGAAGTTCAATTCTATTGGCTGATTGCATCAGCCAATATGATTTTTTTACCTTTAATTCCGATTGGCTGATAGAATTCTATCAGCCAATCGGAATTCAAGGGACGCCATCCTGGATGACGTCCCTTAAATGACTTCTGCCCGTCTGGAGGACCACTTCTTGCCGCTTGGCTGAAGACTTCTCCCGGCTTCGTTGAGGATGGATGTCTGGTCTTCAAAAACTGTAAGTGGATCTTCGGGGGTTAGAGTTAGGTTTTTATTAAGGGTTTATTGGGTCAGTTTTATTTTTACCTTAGGGTTTGGGCTGAAAAAGACCTAAATGCCTTTTTACGGGCAATGCCCATACAAATGCCCTTTTCAGGGCAATGGGGAGCTTAGTTTTTTTTTAGATAGGATTTTATTTGGGGGGTTTGGTTGTGTGGGTGGGGGGGTTTACTGTTGGGGGGGTTGTATGGTTATTTGTATTTTTTACAGGTAAAATAGCTGATTTCTTTGGGGCAATGCCCCGCAAAAGGCCCTTTTAAGGGCCATTGGCAGTTTAGGCTAGGGTTTTTTTTATTTTGCGGGGGCTTTTTTTATTTTGATAGGGCTATTAGATTAGGTGTAATTAGTTTAAATATTTGATCATTTCTTTTTTATTTTGTGTAATTTAGTGTTTTTTTGTAATTTAGTTAATTGTATTTAATTAATGTAATTTATTTAATTGTAGTGTAAGGTTAGGTGTTAGTGTAAGACAGGTTAGGTTTTATTTATTTACAGGTAAATTTGTATTTATTTTAGCTAGGTAGTTAGTAAATAGTTAATAACTATTTACTAACTAGTCTACCTAGTTAAAATAAATACAAACTTACCTGTGAAATAAAAATAAACCCTAAGATAGATACAACGTAACTATTAGTTATATTGTAGGTAGTTTAGGATTTATTTTATAGGTAAGTATTTAGTTTTAAAAAGGAATTATTTAGGTATTAATTGAAATTTTTTTTTAGATTTATTTTAATTATGTTAAAGTTAGTGGGTGTTAGGGTTAGACTTAGGGTTAGGTTTAGGGGTTAATAACTTTAGTATAGTGGCGGGAATTTTGGGGGCAGCAGATTAGGGGTTAATAACAGTAATGTAGGTTGCAGCGATGTTAGGGACAGCAGATTAGGGGTTAATAATATTTATCTAGTGTTTACGATGCGGGAGTGCGGCGGTTTAGGGGTTAATATGTTTATTATAGTGGCGGCGATGTTGGGAGCGGCAGATTAGGGGTCAATAATTTTATTTTAGTGTTTGCTTTGCGGGAGGGCCTCTGTTTAGGGGTTAATAGGTAGTTTATGGGTGTTAGTGTACTTTTTAGCACTTTAGTTATGAGTTTTATGTTACGGCGTTGTAACATAAAAGCCATAACTATTGACATTTTCAGTTTACGGTACGGATCTTGATGGTATAGGCTGTACCGCTCACTTTTTGGCCTGACAGGCAAACTCGTAATACCGGCGCAGTGGAAGTCCCATTGAAAAAGGACTTTTTGAAAGCTGCGGTAGTTACGTTTCATTACGGCCAAAAAGGTGTGCGGTACAAATATTCTGACAAGACTCGTAATACCAGCGGTAGTAAAAAAGAGCCATAACGCTGCTTTTTCACTCATAACGCAAAACTCGTAATCTAGCCGATTGTTTTTTATGTTTTAAGAAACAGAATATTGTTTTTTTTCTTGACAATCTTGTAGAGATTTTAAATAGATATTAAAGAGATATGAAACACAAAAATGCATTTTTGTGATTCAGACAGAGCAGACCATTTTAAAAAACGTTTCCAATTTTCTTCTGTTATCAAATTTGCTTTGTTTACATGATATTCTGTGTTGAAGAAGAGATACCTAGGTAGGCATCTGGAGCTCTATATGGCAGGAGATAGTGTTGCCCTCTAGTGCTCTTGCAGTGCTGCAGAAATGGGCCGACTCCTAAGCATATGTCTCTGCTTTTCAACAAAAGAGACCAAGAGATGACGAAAAATTGATAATAGAAGTAAATAAAAAAGTTGTTGAAAATCGCATGCTCTGTCTGAATCATGAAATAAAACAATTGGGTTTCACATCCTTTTAAATACTAAATAAATGCTATACAGAATGCTGTTTAAAGCAAAAATCAGCCTGAGAATAATATGAAAATGTATTTTTTTTTTATTATTTTAGTTGTTTGATTATTAATAAAATAAGTGTAAAGTGCTAGTTTTTATGACACAATGGGTGCCACCATTTTGTAACCTAGATTTCCATTTCTGCTGAGGCAAATTACAGACAGTTTTAAATGAGTCACTAGAGTGTGCAAAAGATGCAGGTAACACAGTCCAGCACACAGGCCACTGCATGCCACGTAGGGTAACCACCTAAACCATCAGGCAATTCACAAAAAAGATTCCAAGCAAAGTGGCAGCATAAAGTGGAAACAAGAGGTTTATTCAGCACAAAGGACAATGGTTACAGACCTGTGAGAAGGATTGAAGTGAATCCAAGAAAGAACAGTGTCACAGAGGCCAAAAGAGCTAAGGGTCTGTAGAAGGAGGGGGTGGTCAACTGTGTCAAAGGCAGCTGAGAAGTCAAGTAAGATGAGTATAGGAGTAGTGGCCAATACTTTTAGCAGAGAGAAGATCGCTAGTAACCTTGGTAAGGGCAGTCTCAGTTGAGTGTTTGGGGCGGAATCCAGATTGCAAGAGGTCAGGCAAGGAGTTGGTGGACAGAAAGTGGGTTAGGTGATTGTAAACTAGTTTTCAAGGAGTTTTGATGTTAGTGGAAGCAGTGATATGGAGCGGTAGCTTTCAGGAGAATTAGGGTTGAGAGAGTTTTTTTTGAGTATGGGAGTGACGTTTGTGTGTTTGAAAGAAGATGGAAAAGAACCGGTGGAGAGATATAGGTTGAAGATGTGGGAAAGAGGAGGAGTGAGGGTGGAAGACAGGCAGGGTATTAGATGGGAAGGGATAGGGTCGAGCGGGCAGGTAGTGAAGCATGAGGAAGATAGTAACAAATAAACTTAATTTTCAGTGGCTGGATGGAAGATGCAGAGGGTGGCAGAGGGAGTAACTGGTCCTGTCATTGGAATATTGAAGGTTGGTGATGGGATGTTGCTTCGGATAGTACGTGTTTAGTTTAAAAAGTAGTCTGCCAGGTCTCGAGCACTAAAGACAGACGGGGGTCATGGAGCAGGTGGGGCGAGGACATTGCTAAATGCCGACAGCATACGCGCAAGCATTGCTTACTGGCAGCCAATCAGCCACTAGCAGGGGGTGTCAATTATCCTGATCGTATCGTATCGGGATGATTTCACTCCACCACCTTAAAGGTGGCCGACAAGTTAAGGAGCAGCAGTCTTATGACAATGGGCCTCTGAAGCAGCATCTGCTGCTTAATAAATGGAGCTCCAAGACTTCACTGACTTATAGGAGATTACTTTTATGGGCACACATGCATTTACACACAAATACAATTATACATGGACACATATTCTTACATAAACACTGTTACATACATACAAACATACACTTGCAAACATAAATGCCGTGAGTGCACTCACAAAAAGGACACATCCCGCACTCCCCCATCCACTTACTTGAGCTAACTCCACACACACGCTCAAGCTCTGCCTATAGATGGGAGTGACCAGGAGTGCGGGTGGGGGCTGTGTGCTGGAAGGGTCTGCGTGAGGCTCACACATTGTCCATTTGCTGTTTTCTGTTGTGCATTTAAGATAGATACCCGACCTGTCTAATGGTAGATTGTGCTCAATCACTTCATTTCTAAAATGAAATGATCTACCAATCTATTTATCTATCTATCTATCTATCTATCATCTTTTTATATATATATATATATATATATATATATATATACTGTAAATATATATATTTATATATATATATTTATCTATCTATCTATATATCTATAAATAATTTCTCTAAATATCTATCTCTCTAAATTTCTATATCTTCAAATATCTATCTATCTATATATCTATCTATCTTTCTATCTATCTATCTATATATCTATCTATCTAAATGGGAAAAAAATGGAAGGGTTAGTTACCGCATTAGTCCAAATGGGATAAGCCCAGGTACCACGTCAAGGTCCCTTCCAAAAACCTGGGACCCTAAAACAGCCACACAATGCAAGCTCTCAATCCATCAAACTGGGAACAAGTGAAGGGTGCACAGGCTTATGTAATCACCCCAGACATATACAAAACACGGAAGGGGACTGCACTCTCAGATCGGACCGGGAACACATCCCATGACCATGCAACATGTTCAGCCCTGGGTGCTCACTGGCACTCACAGGAAGCTGTGATGTCCCCAGAGTCCCAGGCAGGTCTGGGTGCAAGAACCATATGGAAAATTACAATACAAATTAATACAACACACAGAGAAAGTCCGGACCACTAGTAAAATATACTATTTGTTTTTCAAAACCAAAGAGTGCTTATTTCTTGCTAATCTATATATATATATAAACAATTCCGTAACATAATGGCTGGTGCTAACATTCCTGAATAATGCATATATTTCATTAACGTGTGTTTGTTTCTTCTCTATATATTTCTGTGAGGAGGAAGAATTCTCATACATCAATAAGACTTCCCACAGGCCAGTCTTTAAATCATACACAGGTAGATAGATAAATGTTGTTACAGCCTGCATAGATAATTTACAGTTTCTTCCATTTTACAAATGTACACTGATTTATTGTGAACATACAGACACAATATTCTTATATATTCCACTTATTCTGTTACAGCAAACTTTAAAAGACCGTTTCTTTCAATAACAATGTTGAATATACTCTTTGGTTTGACAGTAACTTTCCGAATGAAACTAATAAGCAGAATGTGCTGCTGCGGGATTCTCAGTGATTGATTGCACATGCCATGATATTAGGGATCATGAAAACAGCTCCTTAAACTTTTAAATAGAGGTGGTATGAACTATGAGCGAGTGTGCTGTGATTCAATCAGTTGACAGATGGGTCTTCAGGCTATTAAGTTGCTGAATACTGATGCTTATTGAGAAAAGCATCTGCGGTTGCTATTCAGATGATAATATCTTGTAAGAAAATAGATATATTTTGCCACACTGAAAGGTTATACACAGGAAATGCTGAAAGGCAGTTATTTCATTCAAGTTGTTGTTGTTGCAAACAAGTATTATTATTCCCGATACATACTGTAGCTAACATACATCCTGAATAATAATGTGTTATAATGAAGCATGACTAACTCATTTTCACAGCATAAGAAGCCTACGTGGATTAGGGCTATATTCACTAAGGTTTCTCACTCTCTCCAGATCCTGCTTAAAGGCTTAGTTCAAAAAAGTTTGTTTGTTTAAGAGGTCCATGAAACCCAAAATGTTTTTTCATGATTCAGAAAGAGAATACAATTTAAAAAAAAAATTAAAAAAAGTTTCCAAGTTACTTCTATTATAAAATTTGCTTTATCCCAATGTTATTCTTTGTTGAACAGATATCTAGATAGGTATAAATAAAAAGGGAGAAGCGCTCAACTTGAGAACGAACAATAGCATAATAACTTGGTCTATAGCCCGTTGCCACCCAAGAAGCAGCCTCTTTTTGCTCAACATGAGCCTTTCACAGAGAATAACTTTCCTGAAGCATATCAGTCTGATCCTGACTTAGCAGTCCAGCCCCGAAATACCAGGCAATCCCTCTCTGAACAAGAGAAACAGCAAAACCCCACCAGACATATGTTTCGGCCTATTGTGGGCCTTGTCAGTGAGGTGCAGCCATATCCCTCTAGGCACACTGAGCAATGTGTCCACGTCTGGATTCCCGCATCACACTTAGGGAGACTTCCCTAAGTGTCATAATTAGCATAAATAAAAAGAGAGAAGAGCTCAACCAGGGAACAAACAATAGTTGAGGAGTGTGCATGTGTCTACATTATATGGCAACAGTTTTGCAACAATGTTATACACTAGCCAGAGCACTAGATGGCAGCATGATTTCCTGTAGTTCTGCAGAAACATGCATGCTACCTATCTAGATATAAATAAAAGAGAGAAGAGCTCAACCCGGTAACAAACAATAGCATAATAGCTTGTTCTATGGCTACTTACCACCCAAGAAGCAGCCTCTTTTTGCTCAACATGGGCCTTTCACAGAGAAGAACTTTCCTGACTTAACAGTACAGTTCAGCCCTGAAATACCAGACAATCCCTCTCTGAATGAGAGAAACAGCAAAACCCCAGACATACGTTTTCGGCCTATTGTGGGCCTCGTCAGTGAGGTGCAGCCATATCCCTCTAGGCCCACTGAGCAATGTTCAGAGAGGGATTGCCTGGTATTTCAGGGCTGGACTGTACTGTTAAGTCAGGATCAGACTGATATGCTTCAGGAAAGTTCTTCTGTGTGAAAGGCACATGTTGAACAAAAAGAGGCTGCTTCTTGGGTGGTTACTAGCCATAGAACAAGCTATTATGCTATAGATCATTCCCGGGTTGAGCGCTTCTTTCTTTTATTTATATCTAGATAGAGGTAGCATGCATGTTTCTGCAGCACTACAGGAAATCATGCTGCCATCTAGTGCTCTGGCTAGTGTATAACATTGTTGCAAAACTGTTGCCATATAATGTAGACACATGCACACTCCTCAACTTAACTTCCTGCTTTTCAACAAAGGATAACAAGAAAACAAAGAAAATTTGATCATAGAAGTAGATTGGAAAGTTTTTTTTAAATTGTATTCTATATCTGAATCATTAAAAAATGGGATTTATTTACCTTTATAAAAAAATATCCCAATACAAATCCTTGTCCTGTGAGCTTCCCTTTAATCAGTGGTTCTCAAATGGTGTGCCAAGCCACAATAGTGCGTCACAAGAGGTGGTTAGGTGAGCCACAAACTGAAGGGAAGTAAGTAAAGCAGTGGTGCGATTCCTTGTGCCGTCCAAGACCTTCACCCATGATACAAATCCATTCTTGCATCAACTCTAGATTCCTACTGCATATTTGTATTTCTGTTTAATTAAACCAATAAAGAAGAATTTTCCTCAGTAGCTTAAAAAATATCTTTGTCCAATTTGATGCAATTTTCTACCTCCTATCGAACTGGGGTTTTCTTCCCTTACCAACAATAAATGAAATAATATACATCTAAATATTTAAAAAGTCACCAAAAATCATCAAGCTCACGCTTCACTCAACCGCACTTAATTAGTTTATAACAAGGTAAGACAAGTAATAGCTTTCTACGGTCTAACTTATTTGTATTCTTAGTTTAAAAAAAAAAAAAAAAAAGCTAGCAGGGGGTGTCAATCAACCCAATCGTATTCGATCAGGTTGTTTGACACCCCCTGCTAGCGGCCGATTGGCAACGAATCTGCAGGGGGCGGTATTGCACCAGCAGTTCACAAAAATAATAAATGCTGAGAGCGTATGCTGTCTGCATTTATCAATGTGCAGCGGACATGTCCACTCGCACAATCATAAATATGCCCCAAAATATTGATCCCACCCTTGCACAGAAAAGGAGAAGCAGTAAACACCTCTGTGTATAATAGAATTCAGCAGACATCAAGGATCAGAATTAAAGGGACATGAAACCCAAATGTTTTTTTTTCATAATTCAGATACAGCATGTGATTTTAAACATTTTTCCAATTTACTTCTATGATCTAATTTGTTTATTTGTATTGTTATCCCTTGTTGAAAAGGATACTTAGGTAGGCTCAGGAGCTGCTGATTGGTGGCTGCACATATATGGTATATGCTATTGGCTCACCCAATAAGGCCTATGTATCAAAGGTCTTGCGGACCTGATCCGATAGTGCGGATCAGGTCCGTAAGACCACGCTGAATGCGGAGAGCAATGCCGCCCCCTGCAGACTCGCGGCCAATGGGCCGCCAGCATGGAGGTGTCAATCAACCCGATCATACTCGATCGGGTTGAATTCCGGCGATTCCTGTCCGCCTGCTCAGAGCAGGCGGATAGGGTTATGGAGCAGCGGTCTTTAGAGCGCTGCTTCATAACTGCTGTTTCTGGTGAGTCTGAAGAGTCACCAGAAACACGGGCCCACAAGCTCCATACAGAGCTTGATAAATGGGCCTCAATGTGTTAACTAGCTCCCAGTAGTGCATTGCTGCTTTTTCAACAAAGAATACCAAAAAGGATAATGCAAATTAAAAAATAGAAGTAAATTGGAAAGTTGTTTAAAATTGTATTCTCTATCTGAATCAAGAAATAAAGATTTAGGGTTTCATGTCCCTTTAAAGCTGTTACTGCTTAGATTAATCAGTATCAGTGTCTCATTCATTGTGATTAGGTCATAGGGGTTTTTGAGATCCAGAGTTGAAAAACATTGGCACAGAGCCATGCTGGCATATTTATTTTGTTATATATACACACAGTTTATTATTGTCAGACAACATTTCAAAATAATGACCTCATTTTTAATTACATACAGATGTGCATTTAACATGGTTGTATATTGTGTACACACACACACAGATATATATATATATATATATATATATATATATATATATATATATATATATATATGTTATGTATATCGTATATATGGTGTATATATATATATTTATATATATATATATATCTCAACCTAATTCAGTAAAATGTTAAATACAGGTGGCCCTCGTTTTACAATGGTTCAATTTACACCGTTTCAGAATAACAACCTTTTTTTCCAGTCATGTGACTGCTATTGAAAAGCATTGAGAAGCAGTGCATTTATTAAAATAGCCAGTAGGTGGAGCTGTCCGCTTGTGTTGCAGCAAAGCCAAGCAAGCTGAAATTAATCAGTTTAACCAGACCTGAGCTATTGAGCAGATTTCAAAGGAACAAGATCTTCCTGTCTACAAATCAGTCCAGATTGGAATGCACAGAAAGAACTGTTTGCAGAAAAATGCAAGTGAAGTCTGTGTTGTGTGTTTATTTTATTAGTTTTATAATGCTGTTTAGCATGTAAAGTCTTCATTTCAAAGCTTTAAAAATTATGTATTAGGTGTTAATTATGACAATTTTGAGAGGGGCCTGGAACCTATCTCCCTCACTTCCCATTGACTTGCATTATAAACTGGGTTTCAATTTACAACGGTTTCGATTTACAACCATTCCTTCTGGAACCTAACCCTGGCGTAAACTGTGGGCTACCTGATCTATTGCTAAACAATGTAAGGCTGCATTTTACTTGCCTGGATATGCTCATTTCCTATGCAAACATTTTGTATATATTTATTTTAATGTTCCATAACAGTCTGGAGAGATTTTAGCAGATAAATTCTGTTTTGTGTTTTTGTTGTATTGTTTGTTCTTCATTGAATCAGTTTTACTCCAGACAAATCACAATAACTTGTTTGGTTAATATATAGTAATTCTGATTCCAAATTAGCCACTGCTGGTAATTTCAGTATTTTGTATTATTTTACTCAGCTACTTGCTAGATTTACTTTTGTTATAAATTATTAATACGTTATGTATAAGCCCATAAAGCTGTACTTTGGCAGACCCTAAGCAAATGTTTTTCACAGCATTAAAGGGACATGAAATCCAAAAATGATATCTGTGATTCAGATAGAGCATACCATTTTAAGCAATTTTTAAATTGACTTCTATAATCTAATTTAGTTCATTCTCTTGGTATCCTTTAAGCTCAGGAGCTGGGAGCTTAGCTTCTGATCAGTAGCTGCACATATTTTCCTCTTTTCATTGGCTTACAACAGTGTTTATCTAGCTCTCAGTAGTGCATTGCTGCATCTTCATTAAAGGATATCAAGAGAATGAAGCAAATTAGATCATAGACATAAATTGGAAAATGTATTAAAATTGTAGCTTATTCTTAAATAAAAATGGGGAAATTAAATTAAATTAAAGGGTCATAAAACCCATTTTTTCATTCATGAACATGCAATTTTAAAGAATATTCCAATTTACTTCTATTATCTATTTAGCTTTATTCTCTTGATATCCTTTGTTGGAAAGTAGCTGCTGATTGGAGGCTGCACATACAGTAGATGCCTTGTGTGATTGGCTCACCTATGTGCATTGCTATTTCTTCAACAAAGGATATCTAAAGAATGAAGCAAATTAGATAGAAGTAATTTTGAATGCTGTTAAAAAT